>NC_084625.1:24719980-24894980 GCF_033978795.1 Nerophis ophidion | reverse complement strand
CTAACTGACCTCCTAATGTTGTTGTCATTGTTACTAAATCTTTGTTCACTATATTTATAAACGAGTTAGCCATTTAGCATAGAGTTAGCCATCACTTTAATTTCCTCCGTGTGCTTTACCTTTACGGTTAGCTTTCATGCTAATAGCATTTCAAGCAAGTTATCGTGCTGGCTTTTTAACTGTTTTGAATGTTTTTGACTGTAGTGTTTGATAGTAAACATAAAGTGTTGTTGAAAGTAATTTTTCGAAGGGTAACTGACGAAGCTTTCAGTTGGGAGACTGAGCTGACGTGGCACCCGGCGACTGAAAGCTGTCATATGTGTGGAACGCGGGCCAAAAGATGACGATTCATACTGTAGGAATGGACATCAAGGCTTTTCAGAATCAGAAATATTTCATTAATCCTCGAGGGGAAGTTAAGATTTTCAACACAATCCCATTCAAGAGTGGACAAACATTACAGGGAGACAGATCAGGATCGTTGCCCCTTACAAAAAAGGTGAGAAACAGATAAACGCAAGGTAGGGGGTGGGGTTAATGTTGTAAGCATTTCACCAATCTCGCGCACATTGCAAATTATACGTAATTTCCATTGTGCGCAAGCAATTTGCACGAGATATGTTTTGAAAATGGCGCGACCGTGCAAATAGATGGTTTGAGGACGGCTGAAGAAAAATTTGCGGGATTCTGCTGTTTGTGCTTACAACATTAATAAGAAAAAAAATATTCAGTCTAAGCCCGGGGCCATGGAGAAGGGGTCCAGACTGAGGCCAATGGGAAATAAACTCATAGCCATAGCACACATAAGCATGTGTGTAAGAGGGAAACATTAAAGACATTAAAAGAGCAGACCAGAGCTGATTCAACCGGCCACTTCTACACACAGCTACAAAAGTAAAATAACATATACACTGTGGTGCCTTTTGCGGTGTTCCACGCCATTGTCAGGTGGGGTGGGGGCGAGCATGGCCAGAGACAGGAGCAGACCCAGCAAAGCAACCAAGAGAGCCGACTCCAACCTCGGCCGCCCACCGGGAGTCCGCATGGATGAACGAGGATACGTCCAAGGAGACCGAGGTGTCCGACACCTGCTTATTCATCCAAGACACTGTGAAGCTTGTCCGTCTCAGCGCTAGGTCCGCAGCCCTGTCTCTTCATCCGCACCTCTTGGTGTGGCAAAGACCCAGCAGCTGGTCTCCATGGCCAAAAGGCCCCCGGGAGGCAGATCCAGAAGTTCACAAAAAAGCACAGCAGAAGTCACGAAAGTGCCACCCCTTGTCACACAGTCCCAAAGGGTCCCGAACCGAAAGGCAAAAAAAAAAAAAACATGACATGAGCATAGAGCTCCTGCAGCCACTACAGCGGGGCCATCTTGGAAAAAAATAAAATAAAAAATGTTTAGTTAACTACATGCTTGTTATTGAATGTAAAAAATATTTTAGTTTTTACCTTGATCTTTCATTTGTACAGGTGCGGCCATTGTAAGAGGTTGCAGCCGGCATGGAACGAATTAGCGGACAAATACAACAGTATGGACGACCCCCCGGTCTATGTGGTCAAAGTGGACTGTGTCCAAGACACCAAGTTCTGTTCCAATGAGCACGGGGTCAGGGGCTATCCCACGTAAGTACAACACAAATGTTTGAAGCTTAATTCAGAAAAAAACCTAAATGCAAATATTAGCAACTTCCTATAAATGTATTTTCAAGAAAGAAAAAACATCTTCCAGAATAACCCTGGAAAATATTAAGACATTGTTGTCATATTTCTACCACCTTTTTGACCCTGTTTTTTGTCAGTGAAACAATCAATCAAAGTTTATTTATATAGCCCTAAATCCCTAGTGTCTCAAAGGGCTACACAAGCCACAACAGCATCCTTGGCTCATTCCCACATCAGGGTAGGGCTGGGAGATAAGGGCCTTTTTTTAATATCTCGATATTTTTAGGCCATGTCACATGTTATGTATCTCGATATTTTGCCTTAGCTTTGAATGAACACTTGATGCATATAATCACACCAGTATGATGATTCTATGTGTCTACATTAAAACTTTCTTGTTCATACTGCATTAATATATGCTCATTTTAAACATTCATGCAGAGAGGGAAATCACAACTAAGTCTATTCACCAAAACTGTATTTATTAAAACATTATTAAACAGTGGCACAAACATTCATGTCATTTTAAAACAGAAAGTGCAAGATTGTCAGAGACGTTTTAAAAAAAACTATTAGTGCTCTTTAGTGCATGATGTCACCAAGATGACATATCAAAACAACACTAAATTTAAAGTGCACTTTTTGTACAGAACGCTACTACAATAGTTCAAAACAAACAAAGTGCACTTTAGTGCATGATGTCACACAAGATATTTCAATTAGTGTCATAAAAATGAGCTGCATATTATGAAATCAAATCCTTCGCTATGTGGTAGGTTCCTGCAGACGTAATCTCCTTCTGTTGTTGACAATTTTTTTCATACAGTGTTGATGTGGAAATGGTTGCCTCGGCATTTTGTTGGTGTGGCACCGAACGGAGATGTTGACAAGCGGAGTTTCAAGCACTCTTCATTCTCGAGCGGGTAACTTTTCAAATGAAACTACATATTAGCAGTAATGCTACTTTTTGTCGCAACGCTTTTGCGCCACACTTGACATATTACAGTTGTCTGTTCGACATCTTGCCGCTTGAAACCAAACCACCGCCAAACGATGGACCCTGTGTTGTTTATCTTGGGAATTAATTCTTCCTTCATTTGTTGCCAGATTCGCACCTTCTTTCTTTTGTATTACCACTCGCACCTCTCCGCTAGCACCACATCTAACGTTACCTATGCCGCTACCCCTCTGCTCCGCGAGGGCGTATAGGTATGCGACGTATCTAAGGAGGTGCGCTTGTTTAAGTCTCTGTGAGAAGGAGAGATAAGAAAGAGTGAGAAGAGCCTGTAGTGCAGTGGTCCCCAACCACTGATTGGTACCGGGCCGCAGAATAATTTTTTATTCATTTTTATAAATAAATTTAAAAAAAAAAAATATATATATATATATATGTTTTTTTTATTTTTTTATTAAATCAACATAAAAAACACTATACACTTACAATTAGTGCACCAACCACAAAAACCTCCCTTTTTCATGACAAAGAAAAAAAAAAAAAAAGGATTGAAGTGTCTTGCTCAGGACACAACGGACGTGGCGAGGTTGGTACTAGGTGGGGATTGAACCAGGTACCCTCGGGTTGCGCACGGCCACTCTTCCACTGCGCCACGCCGTCCCTTATTAGTGTATTTTAATTAAAATAAATATCCATCACTCATCTAATACTTTGTATTAGATGAGTGAGTTTTAATTGAATACTAAAATAAAACACTTCCATAATAAAAAAAAAAAATATATATTTTATGTAAAATTGTTTGATCATGTTTATGACTGCTATATTGCTACATATACAAAGCTCAGTAGTTGGTGGCTAATATTGGCTGCATTCGGACAAAAAAAAAAAAAAAAAATGCTTTACCTTTAACAGTTTTTCTTACTTGTAGGCTAAAGTTCTTTAAGCCAGATCAGGAGGCTGTGAAGTACCAAGGGCCAAGAACTCTGCAGAGTCTGGAGGACTGGATGTTAAAAATGCTGGAGGCACAGCCTTCTGTAGGCATTTTGTCCATTTTGCAAACTACTAGCCAAGTTGAAAATGTTCTGACGTTTACCCTTCTGCTTTCTCCAGGATCCAGAGGTAGAACCCGAGCCAGCGACACCTCCAGAGCCGAAGGACGGCCTCTATGAGCTCACCGCTGGTAACTTTAAGGAGCACGTTTCCAAAGGTACGCTGAGCTTGTAATAGATGTAGAAGCAGATCCTGTTTTGCCAGAATGATCCTAAAGCCTGCTTTTCAGCTTCTAACTTTTGTGAGAAAATTAAAATGCCTTAATTAACATAACTTACATTTCAGGCCATGTGTTTTGGATTTGACGACTTTGACATAGGCATTGTTGTTGTAGGTCCCGCCTTCACATCTTGGCAGCAGTGAATGTTGTGTAATTGCGTGTAAACCGTGTGGGAGGGTGTTTATTTGCGTTTACAGCTCAGTGGGCGTCAACGTATGGACTACTGCATGACAGAATTACAGTATATGCTGCTGTTTACAGTATCTCACCTGTCAATTGACAATACACTAGGAATGATACTTTAGAGTAGTCACTGTATAGCTTTTCATATCAGTGTACTATCAAGTTATCTTGTCATCCTGGAGCTTCTAATGTTGAAAAACTTTCATACGATTGAATTTCTGCATCACAATGTCATAGTGCATGTTTCAACTCAATGAACCACAGATCTCCCAGTGCCAGCAACGTTCATGCAGCGCCAGCTCTGGACGCTACCACCACTATAAACACAATTATCTTGATAGTCTAATACAGTGGTTCTTTAATGGGGGTACGCGTACCCCTGGGGGTACTTAAAGGTATGCCAAGGGGTACGTGAGATTTTTTTAAAAATATTCTAAAAATAGCAACAATTTAAAAATCCTTTATAAATATATTTATTGAATAATACTTCCGCAAAATATGAATGTAAGTTCATAAACTGTGAAAAAAAAAGCAACAATGCAATATTCAGTGTTGAAAGCTAGATTTTTTCTGGACATGTACCATAAATATTGATGTCATAGATTTCTTTTTTGTGAAGAAATGTTTAGAATTAAGTTCATGAATCCAGATGGATCTTTACAATCCCCAACGAGGGCACTTTAAGTTGATGATTATTTCTATATGTAGAAATCTTTATTTATAATTGAATCATTTGTTTATTTTTCAACACGTTTTTAGTGATTTTTATATATTTTCTTTCTAAATAGTTCAAGAAAGACCACTACAAATGAGCAATATTTTGCACTGTTAATACAATTTATTAAATCAGTAACTATTTTACTTCTTTATCTATTTTTTTCAACCAAAAGTGCTTTGCTCTGATTAGGGGGTACTTGAATTAAAAAATAACGTTCACGGGGTACATCGCTGAAAAAAGGTTGAGAACCACTGGTCTACTATGTCCAAGTTTACTTTGTATAGTATTGTCTAATGAGAAAATGCACTTAACAAAAACGGCTGTTGAAATGTGAGGGGAGTACTCCTTTAAAAAAATAATAATAATAAAAATCTTGCGATTTTACTTTAAAATCAGTGATGTTTGTTTTCCTCATTTGCTCAGGTGCACATTTCATAAAGTTCTACGCCCCGTGGTGTGGACACTGCAAAGCCCTGGCTCCAACCTGGGAGCAGTTGGCTGCCACCTTGGAGAACTCTGAAGAAGTCAAAATAGGAAAGGTAGCCCTTCTCACAATCAACTTATTACTGATTTGATATGATTGTATGATCGCAATCAATTATTTAGCAAGTCGTCTTTTTCAGCGTGAATGTGTTGAAACATTAATGTTCATATTTCACTGCTAGGTTGACTGCACGCAACACTACGAAGTGTGTTCTACCTTCAAAGTGCGTGGATATCCCACTCTACTGTTCTTCAGCGAGGGCGAAAAGGTATGATAACTCAACATGGTTATGATTAGGATTTATTTGTTTGACATGTTGAACAAGTTACATTTAGAAACATCATGTGGTTCCATTTGCACAATTCAACTTATTTGAAAAGTAGTAGAAAGAAGCAAAGCTTTATATTTAATCCTACCCCATCCCCTTGTCTGTTACTGATTATCCATTCACACTGTTAACGTTTACATGCTTCAATTAAGTTTACTTCCTGTGTTTGAGTTTGAGTTTATTTTGAACATGCAAGCATACAACAAGATACATCACAATTTCCAGTTTCTCTTTTCAACATGTTCGAAAAGGAGTAGGAAGAAGCAGAGCTTATTTAATCCTACCCCTTTTCTTTACATAACACTTGCTAAAACTTTTGTTCACTTCCTGTTCTCAATGTATTCACAATGTATACTCCTTAAGTAATAAGTAATCACGATAAAAATAAATAAACAAATAAATAATTGGTGAAGCAAGTTTTATTCCATACGATGAGATAAGTAAGATTATTTTGAGAATGAATGGGTGAGTAAAATCAGAATGTTTATCATAGTTCTTCTTTTTTGTACTTTGTAAACACTTCCAGTTTGAAGAGTTTCTTGAAGTGGATCATATTAGTACATTGTTTGATTGCTTTGCTTAATCCATTCCATAATTTAATTCCACACACTGATATACTGAAGGTATTAAGTGTTGTACGTGCATACAAATGTTTTAAATTACATTTTTCTCTTAAGTTTATATTTCTCTCCTTTTGTTGAGAAGAATTGTTGTATATTCTTGGGAAGCAGGTTATAGTTTGCTTTGTGTATAATCTTAGCTGTTTGCAATTCCACTATGTCGTGGAATTTCAGTATCTTTGATTCAATAAATAAAGGGTTTGTATGTTCTCTATATCCAACATTATGTATTATTCTAACTGATCTTTTTTGTAACACTGTTAGTGAATGAAGTGTACTTTTGTAATTATTTCCCCATATTTCTACACAGTAACTCAGATATGGTAACACTAGTGAGCAGTAGAGAATATGAAGTGATTTTTGGTCTAGAACATACTTGGCTTTATTCATTATTGACGTATTTCTTGCTACTTTATGTTGTATATTTTTTACATGAGATTTCCAGTTCTATTTATCCAGTTCTATTTATCATCAATCATTATACCTAGAAATTTGGTTTCATTTACTCTTTCAATTTCTATTCCGTCTATTTGTATTTGTGTTTTACTTTCTTTTCTACTGTTACCAAATAGCATTATTTTAGTTTTACTGAGATTCCATGATAGTCTGTTTTTATCAAACAATTTTTTTGATTAATATTAGACTTAATTGTTGATCCCTAGATATACATAAAGTCGTAACAAGTTGTTGATAGCCAATAAATGTTACGTTGTTTTACAGCAAGCAGCATCTGAACTAAGTACAAAAGAGGCTTAAAGGGGAACATTATCACCAGACCTATGTAAGCGTCATTATATACCTTGATGGTGCAGAAAAAAGACCATATATTTTTTTAACCGATTTCCGAACTCTAAATGGGTGAATTTTGGCGAATTACACGCATTTGTGTATATTGCTCTGGTGGCAAAAAGCAGATTTCGAGCAAAAAATCAAATTGCAATGGAATAGATCCCTATACTTCATCAAAAAATGGGTTTGTCGAGTGATTTTAAGGATTTTACGTCAGTTGCATTCTCAGACATATCGAAATATTGTGCTCCGGACGCCATTCTACACGACAAAATAGATGAAAACTTGGAAAAGCATAGAGGTCTACAAGTTATTTTCGTGTGTGGCTGGGTCAAGGTAATTGGTGTCAAGACTCTCCCAAATAAATAAATATGCATAGTTTTTGTTCAGGCAAGGTTGCATTTCATGATTTATCTTTGCGTCGACTTGATGTTTTTTGCTGTGTGTTTTATGCGCTGTTTCCCCGTCTTTATCAAACTATAATAGATGTCAATAACGTGTATGTGCTGAAGGCTTCATTTATGATTGCTGCCTTTGGTAAAAGCTTAAATTTGTTTAGGTTTTGCTGGCATTTGCTTTTTTATTTAGGCTCGCCAAGTTGGTGCTTTACGAAACACTCGTACCAAATGTGTTTTTAAGAAATACAAATAATATCAATATAATACTAAAATGAGAAATAATACATGTTAAAACTATATAAAACAAACTTAGCGGTGTGATCACTGCAAACTTGTGCATTCTTCCACTCTGCTCTCTTGGACAGTAGTGAGTTGTAGGAATGTCACATTATGACATTTTCTTATCACGGTTATTGTGAATAAAATTATCATTATTATTTTTGCGGTATTTTTAAATTTGGTCAAAATTTTCAAAAAGTACTAATACTAAAATCCTTTAACTAAGTATTATTTAAAAAATAGCACATTCATAATGATGTACTTTGTAGAAGAAACATTATAGTAGAAAACTTTAATGTACCTCAAGTAGAAATTAAATCTGCATATTAAAGAAACATAAGCATTATAAACAAAGTAATATGGCAAAAACTAAATATATAAAATAAAAATAATGTGGAAAATATGCGAGATGGCACATGATGGCCATAAGATGTAAAGTAACTGCACTTTTTGTCCTAGTATACAAAAAAAGTGTGTGGCCAAAAACAAACAGAAATAAATTTTGCTCTGCTGCATTATGTGGTGTGCACACACGACTCGCTCTCATCGATAGCGGCCAATAACAAGTAATTTTAGGTAACACTTAATAAGGTGTTATAATAAGAACGTTTGACAGACAAACAATGACATGTTCATTTTCAAACACTTTCCATCATGCATTCAACTACAAGTTGACTTAGCCTGCACTCGATGTATTGTTATGGAAGATAGTAGTGTTTCCCCCAGAATATTTGTTAGTTACGGTGGTGTCTCTCCAGAGGCAAGGGGGCTTCGCCTGGTTGGCGATATACGATATATATCTATATTTTACCTAAAGTTAAAAAAAACACAAAACAGTCCAGTTACCTGAGATACTAATTATACTTGGTATATATTGACTTAAAAAGTCAAAATAATGACTTACAAGGTCAAATTAATGACTTACTGTAAGTAAGCGTTTGCAATAAGCGTTTAAAAAAAAGAGTTAAAAGTGGGGCCACATGCTAACAAATGCTCAACTCATCATGCTTAATTTATTACAGCATTCAGGGAGCCTGTAGTTGATTTTTATTATGTAAAGGTTATATTTTTATCATATGTGACCGCAGGGAAACTAGGCTGCTACATTACTAATGATAAACGTAACTATAGCCGAAAAAATAGTGCAATAGCAATAGGAGAGACTATTCATCCCTGAACACCATGGAGTTCATGTGGGCTTTATGATGCACTTACATTATTATATCAACTATCAGAGACAGAAACTCTTCATTTAACATAATGTCAATGGGCTTATAGTGATGTTAGTAGTAGTTGACTCGGACGTGTTTATTATAATG
Source organism: Nerophis ophidion (assembly GCF_033978795.1). Taxonomy (NCBI): domain Eukaryota; kingdom Metazoa; phylum Chordata; class Actinopteri; order Syngnathiformes; family Syngnathidae; genus Nerophis; species Nerophis ophidion. The sequence continues at coordinate 24,885,975 of NC_084625.1, read as the reverse complement.
TGGAGAGGGTCCGCTGCATTATGCTCACCTGCTAAACACCTTTCTGCTAACCCGAAAGTCTTTCCTCTCTGCCTGCCTCTGTGAGCACTGACTCCATGTGCTCTGTATACTCACTGCTGATTGGCTGTTACCGCTCTGAATACGCACTGCTGATTGGCTGTTACATGCGCTCTGAATATGCACTGCTGATTGGCTGTTACCCCTCTGCGTGTAACCAATCAGATGGTTGTGTGGGTGGGACCATGCTGGGTGCTGGACAAACATACTGACTGAGGCAGTACGAAGCAAAGCAGCTTGTTAAGACTTTAGCTTAGCACCAAATGATAATATAAATACATTTGATAAAGTCAAATACAAATAAGGCAACAAGAGAAGTATCCTACACTCCTCTTTTATAAAATAAATCTGAACAGCCGATATGGGCATCTACGTCAACTACAGTGTATATGATTTGCCTGAGAAGCTGGACAGGACAAATAAAATAAAATAAAAAAAACAAAGCGTTGCGGGAAACCCTGAGTATTAAGTCCAAGTGTACAATTACCACAATATTAATCCTCACTATAGATGCATTTAAGCAAACAATAATCCACAAATATTTGCTATGACAAATTTCTTAGATTTGTATTATAACTGGCATATATATGTATTTGTTTTTTGTATTTTATTACATTTTAATTAATTTTTTTATGTACATTTATGCTGATAATGCATAACTTAAGACAAAATACTCGATTCAGAATTACATTGAGGATGCTAATGAGTGGCATGTGATTCTTCTTACTGCAGACACAAGTCCAACAGTACAAAGGAAAGAGAGACTTTGACACTCTTAAAAAATACGTGGAGACCCAACTGCAGGCGGCCAAGGAGGAGGTAGAAGCCAAGGAGGAACCGAAGCAGGAACCCAAGGAGGAGCCCAAGGAAGAAACTAAAGAGGAAGCTAAGGAGGAGGTCAATATCAGCTAAATGTGACCAAATATGGATTGAAAGCACTTTTATCTCTACCTTGTCCTCCACGTTTGGCACATGTTTTAGGATTGGGTTGTGTCTCATTAATAGGGATTTTCGATATTGGCTTTGTTACAGATATGCCGATATTGCCCAACATTTCCTTTCTGATAATGATATCAAGAAAATTGGCAATAAATGGTATATTTGGAATTTGAAAGACAAACTTGAAAATAACTTAGCACTGTGGACATTTAAGAAGCAAGCCTGTTGCTCTGTGGAGCACATATAGTTATCGATGTGACCCAGTATTTGTCGAAATCAGTTTTTAACATCTTTAATCATTAGCCTATCATCTGTGTCTCCTGTCTGCAGTCCAACGTCTTGATCCTGACAGATGACAACTTTGAAGAGAGCATCGCCAAAGGCCTCACCTTTGTGAAATTCTTCGCTCCATGGTAGAATTATCTTCACTCTTTGCATCAGGTGTCGTTCACAGTTTATTTTATTTGCTAACAGTATTATACATTTTATTACTATTGCATTTTACATTTCACAGAAATCTAAATCTTTGCATCAGGTGTCGTTCACAGTTTATTTTATTTGCTAACAGTATTATACATTTTATTACTATTGCATTTTACATTTCACAGAAATCTAAAGGAGCGAGAATAGTGTCATTTCATCTGTCACTAACCAAAACAGCAGCACCTACTGAGTGTACCAGTCTCTCATAAGCTGTAGAAGAGATAATTGAGGTTTTTAAGGAGCAATGTGTGTGTGGGTAGTGGAAGGAAATGGCAAACGGCAGAGAGGAGGTATTTAATAGGTGGTACTATATTTTGTGTAGTCTTTTAAACTGCACTAAATATTCATGATTGGATGCAATATTATTCATTTTACTGCTTGATTGCTGTGACCCAAGTCTTTTAAAAAATCCACCATAAAACCAGTTTTGGAGCTATGTCTCCATCATGAAATGGCGTCAGACAACCTGCAACCCAATCCCACGGTCTTACAGACCACCAGGATATGTGTACGTAAAATAAGCATTAAAGTATTTAGCGTTAGTTTCACTGGGATATTTTGTAAAAGTTACACCATGACATAAAGTACATCTACAGTACACCAGGATATGTGTACGCAAAATAAGCATTAAAGTACTCCGCGTTAGTTTCACTGGGATATTTTGTAAAAGTTACACCATGACATAAAGTACATCATGTAGAACAAAGTTTACCTACTGTAGTGCTATACTAGTATTACTATGATGTCAGTGGTAGTACTATGATCTTATGTTATGGTGCGCTGCCATGCAGGTGCGGCCACTGCTTAAGGCTCGCTCCAGTCTGGGAGGATCTATCTACCAAGGACTTCCCCGGTCTCACAGACGTCAAGGTTGCCAAAGTGGACTGCACTGTAGAGCGCACGGTCTGCAACAAGTACTCTGTAAGTATACAAGTAGACATATGATTATTGTGCTTACTGTTGTGCCATTTTGGCTGTTTTGAACAAATATATGAGCAGTTTGCTAGAGAAGATAAAAATGTTTGTAATTATCATCATTGCTGTTAAGCATTTCCAGCAACAAAGAGACACATGTATCTTAAAGGCCTACTGAAACCCACTACTACCCACCACGCAGTCTGATAGTTTATATATCAATGATGAAATATTAACATTGCAACACATGCCAATACGGCCTTTTTAGTTTACTAAATTACAATTTTAAATTTCCCGGGAGTTACGTCTTAAAAACGTCATGTAATGATGACGTGTACGCAAGACGTCACGGGTTTTTAGGAAGTATGAGCGCTGCGCACACAAACAGCTAAAAGTCGTCTGCTTTAACGGCATAATTACACAGTATTTTGGAGATCTGTGTTGCTGAATCTTTTGCAATTTGTTCAATTAATATTGGAGAAGTCACAGTAGAAAGATGGAGTTGGTAAGCTTTAGCCTTTACCCACACAAACACACGGTGATTCCTTGTTTAAAATTCCTGGAGGTGAAACTTTACTATGGATCAGAGCGCGGTCAAGCAATCATGAATCACGACGGAATGTCAAACAGCAGGTTTCGGTGAGAAAATTGTGGTAAAAAGTTGCTTCTTACCGGAGAAAAGCTGAGCTTGTGCCGTCCATAAAGCTGCCGTCGACTCCCCTGAGACATTGGCGTCAAGACACTCGTGGACGTACACCTCCACCTATCAGGTACTATTTAACTCACTAAAACATTAGCAACACAATAGAAAGATATGGGATTTCCCAGAATTATCCTAGTAAATGTCTCTAAAAACATTGGAATCCGTCCCAATGCAATCGCGTTTTGTTTTTTTTAACTTATTTTTTTGTATTATTTTTTTTTCTAGTCCGTCGCTATCAATATCCTCAAACACAAATCTTTCATCCTCGCTCAAATTAATGGGGAAATTGTCGTTTTCTCAGTCCGAATAGCACTTTTTGTTGGAGGCTCCCATTAAAATCAATGGGAATATGTGAGGAGCCCCCACACGTGTGACGTCATCGTCTGCGACTTCCGGTAGAGGCAGGGCATTTCTCTTAGCACCGAAAGTTGCGAACTTTATCTTGGATGTTCTCTACTAAATCCTTTCAGCAAAAATATGGCAATATCGCAAAATCTCATTTCAGTAGGCCTTTAAACTAATGCACTCTTATGTTATGATTTCAATGTTACATTTGTTCATTAGAAAGTGTTACTTTTTTCTGTTTAAAGCATGCAGAATTTTTCTGCAAGGGTGGCAGCGCTGTTGAAATTACTTAAATGTAATTCCTGTATTTCAAGCTGTAGTAATAGATCAATATTTCACGTGACCAGTAATGATTTTCCACTTTTCTGAGTTATTAAAGTTTTTTCAAAGCTAGATAGTTGTGTAACAATACCAAAGCGTCAAATAATTTCCGACATGAGTTTGCACACAGTTTTGGAAACCTCTGATTGCTGTGTTGCAGTCTTCCTAACAGTGGATACAACGTGACGTTACAGTCAGTACTTGTACATGCACTTCATTGTTCTGATTTCTCAAATAGTATGGCTTTAAATAAGCCTACTACAGTCCATTTAAACATTTTGACCCGATAATGTTCGTTTTTTTTGAAAAGTTGGACTGACACACCTAGATTATGCGATTGGAAACCTGATCTCTAGAGTGGGTGTGTGCCACCGGAAAGGACCCTTCGTACGGCGCATGCGCCAGTCTCAATGCACGGGTTATAACCCTGAAGCAGATACCATTCAATAAAAACATAGCAACATTTGGATACATTGGTGTGAAAATACAATAAAACAAAGTATTTGAAAAATCAGACTAAGTTAGTAGATGTAAACGTAGTGTGTGTGGCGTACAAATTGATTTTTGCATTTCAAAGTATGTGCTTTCGGCTAGTCTCCTCCCCCTCTGTTTCAAGCTTGTGAAATTGGCATAACTGCTGCCTCTGTTGTCATTTCTTCTCGTCTCGGATGTCTGTAAAATAAATACCTCCGTGTTTTTTTTTTTTGTCGACAACCTTTCACATGGCACTGTTTGGTCAAGATGGCCCATTATAAAGTAGACTCTGTTACAGCCTTGTGCATTTTGGTCCTGGAAGTGAAGCACTACTGGCATTCATTTACACGGATTCAGACCCTAGGTGACACAATTCTACGGATCTTAGACTTTTCTCGCGTGTGTACGTCTGGCTTCTCTACCAAATGTGACTATATGCAGCTATCTGATTATTTTCGTAATTGAGTAATCGATTAGTTGGATATCCTAATACAAACCCTTTCTATCCTCAATGTGTCTATTAGGGGAAAACATTTTAGATAAACAAGGATTTTCATGATGACATTTATTATTTTTATAAATACACATAACATTGAAATTGCACTTTTACCCACAGGAGAATTGCTATATATTACTTATTGTACATAAAAACAAAAAGTAAAAAACAAATGTAGCCAGATAATACAATACATACAATTCAAAATGTTGAGGTACCAAATTAAACAAATAGACTGATAAAATATAAGTCACAATGTGTTAAACAACTTACCACACACATTTGAAATGATATTAGTTGGGGTAGTGTCGTTAGATTACCATATAAACTACAGATACTAACATGCACTCTCACTTGTTTGAATAAAACATGTGTAATGCATGTCAAACCAAAGATGGCCCTGTTGGGAAATAGTTTCTCTTTTTTGGCAGAATAAGAACATCTTAAGAATTGGCTTTGTGTTATATATGCACACACATATTAATAATGTTATGTGGTACAGGCCTGTAAAGAGAGAGAGAGAGAGAGAGAGAGAGTGTGTGTGTGTGTGTGTGTGTGTGTGTGTGTGTGTGTGTGTGTGTGTGTGTGTGTGTGTGTGTGTGTGTGTGTGTGTGTGTGTGTGTGTGTGTGTGTGTTACATGTGTGCGTGCGACAGTGATGTTCGTCTTCATGATAAATATTTACCTGTGTACATTTTCCAAATAAACATTCTGATACTTTTAGAGAGGATGGGGCCTAGAGGTTTTCATTTGCATTTTAAAGGGAATGCCTCCAAAATCAAACATCTTTCAGACACAGCAGAAACAGTGTGATATATGTTACTGTGAAACAAAATTTACACTAAAGCATATCCAAGAATTATCTAAACCAGGGGTTCTTAACCTTTTTGACCTCGGGGCCCAACTTTTTCACTACAGAAGGCCCCACTTATATATTAACACTGAATTAGTAATATTACTCATGTATTTAATAATTATATCTAACCTTACAGTTTACAACCTTGCCAAATGATATGAAACTGTTCATGCCAAATATTATTAATTTAACACAAACATTGGTCTTCAGGCTGATTAGAAAAATAAATACTAATCAAACATATTGCATAAGAAGGGACTCAAATAACTGACCAAACATATATTTACATGCAATTATGTTGTGCTAAATTAAAGTAAATTGATAGTTTAAATTAATAAATTAAGAAAGTAAGTTTCTTAACTAAACTTTTAATCATATTTTTTGCGCTTATACTTTTCACTTTAGCTGCAGACTTCTTCTGTTTGATATTGTCATTACTGCCACAAGAGGTGGAAAGGTGTATTACAACTCAGTAAACCTGCATCTCATACTGACCACAGCTGAAAAACAGATATTTTTGGCGGCCTCACAATGGTTAACAAACACTGATCTAGACCTCAAGCAAATGTATTAAAGTTCTCATAAGTCTCCTAAACTCATTTAATTTGTTAAAAAAAAAGTATATTGTAGTTATTTTACACTACAATTAATATTGCTGCTAATATTTGACCCATCTTATTTTGTAATAGTAATAATTACCCCTGAAAAGTAACGTTATTGTTTTCAATAAAACCAGTGACATATGTAACCATACTGTCTTTTTTAAAGGAATAAATCCACAAAATATGATACTATATTTGATATGTATATTCAGGGTTGATGTTAAATATGGACTTGTTTGAAGGGTTTGTTTTCACTGGGTACACACGACAGAACATTAGGGTTAAATATATAGAAATGTCTGATATATTTTTTCACTGCATCATAACCTCTCAATAGGCAGTCATGTTTGCAAATGTGGTTTAAGAGCTTGAAAATGTTGTAACTTGTCACCCTTCAGGTGCAGGGGTACCCCACCTTGATCATCTTCCATGCAGGGAAACAGGGTAACGAGTACAACGGCAGTCGGGACCTGGAGAGCCTGCACAGCTTCGTGATGAAGCAGGCAAGGGACGAGCTTTAGAGACGACACCATTTTGTGGTCTCCTGTCATACCCTTATAAGGTCGGGGGTCTCCCGGGTATGTGAATGTATTTTTTTCATTGTTCCTCTGAAGCGGGGCTCTTTCCTTTCCACTTTGAGATTTGCCATGTGTATTCTTCCATGTGTATTACGTAACGGAAGCCATTCTGTGATGATGCGGTGCTCATAAGGTTAATTAGCGCAGCTGCGGTAAGTTGAGCTGTGCCTCTTATTCTGACTTCTCAGGGACACGCGCCTCCCTACTCATCTTTGGTGGGTGTCAGGCATGGACTGTGCTGTACCTAACAATCTTTTCTTAAATCCTTACTCTTATCAGTTCATTTGCTTTTGTATCAGCTGTTTTGTTTTTGTGTGCAACACTTTTTACGAAGGACTTCACCCAAAATGTGTCTGGAACCTTGAAATGCATTCTGCTGGTCAGGGATACCAAAGTAAGGTACTAGCAGCCCTGGTACTTCCTTTCCCATTTTTGAAAAATCACCCTTTTCCCCAGCTGCCGAGGCCTGTGCAGACAGGCAAAAATTGTGTGTATCCCCTATAGGTACCTTTTGTTTATTTAGCTGGGGTCCACATCCACACGTTTCGCCACGCATGATCAGAAATCTCGGCGCAGCCCCGTGTTCTTACGTTTTTTCTTTGATAATGACGCTGCAGGACTCATTACTAGTGTTCCCCTCAAAAGCCTTTTTTTTTTTTGTGGCCATTTTTCCTTATAATCCCATAAACCAACATATTATAATGACGTTGACTTTCCTCTGCTGTAAAGTGGAGTACAGCACACACGTGACTGTAAAGACATTTTCGTCCAGCTACAATTACAACTCCTAGAAACCACTTTGTTCTGGGATTGTGCTGGTGAACACCTGCTGCAGTCGTGTTTTTGACACATCTTTTATTCCTAGATGCAACATCAAGTTTTCACAAAAATCACAACACAATTTCAACCAGACAGATTTTTTTCCCTCAACCAAAATTAGGCGCTATATTGTGCCTAAACTTCAATTGTAATACATGCAGCTTTCAAATAAAAATGTACAGTCACTGTGGTGTATGGTATGTTTACTTGATACATGAGCACACAGTAATGCACTTACTGTATTGTTACATGAATGCCTCACTAGCAAAACTAAGCATTCTTGTGAATTTTTTGGCTTTTGTTAGATTGTCTGTGTGTTCCTAAATGTGTGGTTGTGACGTCAACAGCACATAACCTGTCGCTCGTCACGCTTATACTTTGAAAAACAGTATAAATGAAATAATTTACTTTTTAAATTATTATATTAGTAATTGGTTACTTTGAAAAAAGATTAATAGGATTAGCATTAATTGGTTAATATTTAAAGATTCTGTTGTATTAACTGGTTACTTTTGTAATAGTAGAAAAATGTGCTAGAATAATTCTTATTTTTTTGTTTAAACAAAGAGTACAAGTATTACAGTAATTGGTTACTTTAAAAAAAGATGATCCTAGTAAAAACATTAGATTTGTGTTAAAAAAAAAATTATAAGACTAATCGATTACTTTTAAATAGACTACAACTAGTATAATTGGTTATATTTAAAAAATAGTTTACTAGTATAAGTATATACTATAACTTGACTTGTTTACTTTGAAGAAAATATTAAATATTTATTGCTTACTTAAAACAGTATACTATGTAGAATTACTGTTACTTTTAATAAACATACTAGTTGAGTATCGGTCGTTTTTGAAAATGTGTGCGTGTAAATACAGAAATGTGTGTGTATTTACAGTATATGTATATATATATATATATATATATATATACATATGTGTATATACAGTAGATGTATTTATGTGTATATAAATATGCATATGTGTGTGTATACATATATGCATATATGTATGTGTATACAAGCATGTGTATGTATAAATGCATGTATATGTATGTATGAATATATGCATATAAATATATACAGTATGCATGTGTATATGTATGTATATATATTAGAGATGCCCGATAATGGCTTTTTTTGCCGATATCCGACATTCCGATATTGTCCAACTCTTAATTACAGATGCTGATATCAACCGATACCGATATATACAGTCTTGGAATTGACACATTATGCCTGATTTTGTTGTGATGCCCTGCAGGATGCATTAAACAATGTTACTTTACCATAAATTGATTAAGTTGAAAAACTTATTCAGGTTTAGTGGTCAATTGTACAAAATATGTACTGTACTGTGCAATCTATTAATACAAGTTTCAATCAATCGAAAACAAGGTTTTCTAAAATAAGAGCGCGTCAACTCCAGTTATGGAAAAAAGTGCCAACATGGCACTGCCATATTTATTATTGAAGTCACGAAGTGCATTATTTATTTTAACATGCCTCAAAACAGCAGCTTGGAATTTTGGGCATGCTCTCCCTGAGATAATCCTGATACCCACTACAACTATGGGAAATGCTATACTTTGACTTTCACAAAGTGCATTATTTCTTATTTTTTTCTAAACATGCCTCAAAACAACTATGTATATGCATGTATGAATGTATGCATGTATATGCATGTATGTATATATGCATGTGTATCTATGCATGCATATATGCATGTATATGCATGTGTATCTATGCATGCGTATATGCATGTATATACATGTATATGTGCATGTATATATGCATTTATATATACACGTATATATGCATGTATATACATGTATATATGCATATATATGCATGTATATACATGTATATATGCATGTATATTCATGTATATATGCATACATGTATATACATGCATGTATATATGCATACATGTATATACATGCATATATACATGCATATATACATACATGCATATACATAGTTGTTTTGAGGCATGTAAAGCCACTCTTATTCAAGAGTGGCTTTACACAAGGAATGCGACAGCTGAAGCCCATATCTTGGATACGTCGGTGCGTGGTGGTTCTTGAAGCACTGACTCCAGCTGCAGTCCACTCTTTGTGGATCTCCCCCACATTTTTGAATCGGTTTTGTTTGACAATCCTCTCCAGGGCGCGGTTATCCCTCTTGCTTGTACACTTTTTCTCTACCACATCTTTGTCTTCCCTTGGCTTCTCTATTAATGTGCTTGGACACAGAGCTCTGGGAACATCCAACCTCTTTGGCAATGACCTTTTGTGTCTTGCCCTCCTTCTTTAAAGTATCAATGGTCATCTTTTGGACAGTTGTCAAGTCAGCAGTCTTCCCCATGATTGTGTCATACAGAATCAAAACGAGAGACCATTTAAAGGCTTTTCCAGGTGTTTTGAGTTAGTTAGCTAATTAGAGTGTGGCACCAGGTGTCCTCAATATCTGACCTTTTCACCATATTCTAATTTTCTGAGATGTTGAATTTAGGGTTTTCATTGGTTGTCAGCTATAATCATCTCCTTTTTGGCAAAAAACACTTGAAATGTATCAGTCTGTTTGGAATGAATGTATACATTGTACAAGTTTGACTTTCTAAATGGAATTAATGAAATAAATACACTTTTTCATGATATTCAAATAAAATGACCAGCCCCTGTATGCATGTATATACATGTATATATGCATGCATGTATATATACATGCATATATACATGTATATATGCATATATAAAAATTAAAATTCCAGCAGCAGTGTACAGAGTTGAGATCAATTTTGAAAAAGTAAATAATGGGGGTTTAAATGGACACAATATAGATAAGTATTACAATAACAATAAAAAATGAAAAGCAACAAGGGGAATAAAAATATAACAGTAAAATAAGAATATAAATATACTATGTACACGTGTATGTGTGATGCCTTCACAATGTGGAATATATGTTTTTTGAAAAATCACTTTTATTGAAAAAAGTTACAGCCGTTTTCCATCCATGTTAGTGTAAAGACAGTCAATCAATCAATCAATCAATGTTTATTTATATAGCCCCAAATCACAAATGTCTCAAAGGACTGCGCAAATCATTACGACTACAACATCCTCGGAAGAACCCACAAAAGGGCAAGGAAAACTCACACCCAGTGGGCAGGGAGAATTCACATTCAGTGGGACGCCAGCGACAATGCTGACTATGAGAAACCTTGGAGAAGACCTCAGATGTGGGCAACCCCCCCCCCCCTCTAGGGGACCGAAAGCAATGGATGTCGAGCGGGTCTAACATGATACTGTGAAAGTTCAATCCATAGTGGCTCCAAGACAGCAGTGAGAGTCAGAAATGAAGAGCGGAACTGATGTGTAGTGAAGTAGTTGCCCGTAGGTCACTTTTTAGGTGTGGGTATTTCCTCCCCCTCCCCTCAGAGGAAACTTTGGAAGCTTCAAGCACTGTTCGTGTCTTCATTCTTCCTAAACATTGCCTGTGTTTTCCAGGTTCGTAATGTTGTGAAATATCTCAAATGTAAACATTTGATAACTAAACACCCTACAATTCAAATGTAATATGGTTCAGCAACATAGATTGATGTTCTAGTGCCTTTAGACTTTAATACTACAGTGTGTTAGCATCTAGCTAGCTCTTCTATGTGTGTGGGTCAGTTGAGAGCAGTTAACCCTTTTTATGCCAACGAAAAGCACTGCTGTGTGTATATATAGTGCTCTGTTGTAGAGAAATACTCTTCTATCTCTATATCACACAAAGTCTTATCTGTGTAAATATGTTGTTATTGATTCTTATATGTGTAAATAGATGATGAACTGAGTGATGTGGATACATTTTGTTTGACTCCAAATATACTTCCCAAGGAGATTTAATGTCTAAATTATACCTCCCCATTTGTAAAAGTCAATTACTCAAAATGTTTCTGTAACAACACTATAGAAATGTGAATATAGACGTATATACCATTATAATAGCTATTGTGCTATGGAGAAGATATGTTTTGAGAATGTAATATTGAATTTAGAGAATAATTATATTGTGGATTATAGGTAATATATAAAATGTGTAATAAAGAGAGGAAACTAGGGAAGCTTCAAGGATTGTTCGGGTTTTCACTCTTCCTAAAGTTTGCCTGTGTTTTCCAGGGGTAAGACTATGAACACAACCTTTTGTCTACTGAACTCACATTCCTGTGAGACCTGTAACATATGTATATATACCCACGTGTATGTATACACATACACGTGTGTATATATATATACGCATATGTATATAGACATGTGTATGTATAAATATACATACATATATATGTATATATACTATATATGTATATAAATACTATATACACATATGTATATATAGACATACATAAGTATACATTCATATACGTAGGTTTTTATATATATATGTATATATACATATGTATATATAAGTTTATATATATACTTTATATATACATATATATATGTATATACACGTATATACATGTATATGTGTATATTTATACTTATATGTGTACGTATATATGTATACATACATATGTATATACATATGTATGTTTACATATTTATATATATACATATGCGTGTATATATACATATGTATGCATATATACACACATATATGTATGGATACTCATATACATGTATATATAAATATATGTACACAAATGTATATGTGTATATATACATATGTGTGTATATATAGATACATATATATACATACATATATATATGTATATTCCTACATATGTATACATATATGCATACCAACCTATGTATGTATGTATATTTATACTTATGTATGTAAATATATATTATATATATAATATATATGTATGTATATATACACTTATACATACATGTATATACATATATGTATACACAAACATATTTTTCCAGGTCATTTAACGTCATCACTGAAGTCTTAAAACACACTGAATGCAAGAAGACAAACACAGCAGAGTTTTGTCAGGAAATCTTTATAAAAACCCCTAAAAAGAACTGAAGTAACACATTTTTTGTGTGTTTTTCCCACTCATGGGTTGTGCACTGCCCATGGTTTAGTAAAAAAAAAAAAAAAACAGGTTGTAACATGAGATTTCATAATAAAAAAATTCCAAAATAGGTTTTGTTCTTTTCTCTTATACTAAGGTGTAATTTATTTTCTTTTTAATAAAAGGTGCAATAAATAGAAGAATGTACAAGTATTTACACAACACAAATGTAAACAGCAGCTTACCAGAGGTATATTTTGTATTTGACACAAAAAATATTTGTGATGATTCTTGCCATTAGATTTTCCAATTTGTCGTGGAAAAGACTCCACAGTCGCACATGGAAAGATTTAGACCACAACATCACTTTTAGCCGGGACATGCATCATGTTAGACGAGGCAAATATTGACAGTGAGTCTGCTAAAATAGCCTGCGGACACTTTGCTTTAGTCACTTTTATTTTGGGAGTGTAAATAAGGTGACTGAAATGCAAACAGGAGGGAGAAAGAACACAAAAATACGATTGAGCTGCAAATGAGCACCGATTAGACTCATTGAGCAGAATCCATTTGATGCTGTGGGCCAACTTTCTAAAATGCGATGTGAGCAAGATTGTGTTCGAGACGGACTTGGGACTCAGCAGAGCCTGACAAGAACGTTAAGGCAATTGGAATATTAAGATACTGAATTCCTCTCTCATGTGGAAAAAGATGCAATTAGCATTTCCAACCCACCTCAATGTTCCAAACAGGAAGCAGTTGCCCATCTGAGAAGGTGCGTCATTAACAGACGTCCATGAAGGTTCATTCAATCCTGCAGTGACTGCAGTGTCTCCTTGAGGCAACCACAGGGGGTCAGTGGCAACCGCAAGCCCGCACCACCATGTTCTTGTACTTCTTCAAAATGACGTTGGAGTTGTCGTCGAAGTAGAGCACGGAGATGGCGTGCAGTTTGGTGGGGGCGCAGCAGGGTTTAGGCACGTTCTCGGGGTTCATCAGATGCACCTGAAAAAAGATCCTGTGATGAGACGATGTCGCACATGACTTCAGTTATATGTTTGCGGTTACCAGCGTCTGCACAATGGCGTGGTTGGTGGCGTTCATGTGGGCGTTGAGGGGGAAGGAGCACTCGCCATCGCAGTAGTTGGCGGCGTAGCCTTCCGGGGCGATGATCCAGTCCTAAGAGGAACACATGAAGAGTCTTGACGGAAATCATCTTCAAATATCTTTATTGCACATAATAAAAAATGCTGAATAAATAAATACCTAGAAAATACATTCTAATAAAAGGGTCCCAAAACTTTTTGACTCGAGTGCCGCATTGGGTTAAAACTATTTGGATATATATATACATATACATATATATATACACACACATACATACATGTACATACATATATATATATATATATATATATATATATATATACTTGAATATATATATATATATATATATATATATACTTATATATATATATGTGTGTGTGTAAATATATATATATATATATATATATATATATATATGGCACAACTGCAGCCTTTTTTAGATGAAAATAGCACTTTAGATCCATTTCAGTCTGGATACAAAGCTTTGTACAGTACTGAATCTGCACTTTTAAAGGTTTTTAATGACTTGCTTTTAATGTCTGATTCTGGCAGCTCTGCCATTTTAGTGCTTTTAGATCTTACAGCTGCCTTTGACACAGTCGATCACACAATTCTTTTAGACCGCCTGAGAGACTGTGTGGGTGTCAGGGGGACTGCGTTAGCGTGGTTCAGATCTTTCCTGTCTGAGAGGTCCTTCTCTGTCAGGCTGGGGGACGCCACCTCCTCTTCTGCCCCGCTTTACTGTGGTGTCCCCCATGGATCTATTTTAGGCCCCATCCTGTTCGCGCTTTATCTCCCTCTTGGAGATATTTTTAAGAAACATGGAGTGTTTTATCACTTTTATGCAGATGACTGCCAAATTTATATGCCGATTTCAAAAAGCCACGGCCCCCTGACACCCCTTCTTAACTGTCTATGCGACGTCAAGGCTTGGTTAGCCCAGAATTTTTTAATAATGAATGAGGGAAAAACGGAAATTTTAGTTTTTGGTCCGGCCCTCACTGACTTGGGACCATTGCAAAATTATGTGCGTCCCAGAGTCACCAGCCTTGGCGTCACTATAGACAGCGATTTTAAACTAGACAAACAAGTCAATGGCGTTTTAAAATCGTGTTTTTATCACCTTCGTCTTTTAGTAAAGGTTAAACCGTTTTTATCTTTTAACCTTTTTGAACAAGTCGTGGATGCTTTTATTTCAAGTCGCCTGGACTACTGCAATGCACTTTATGCTGGCATTAGCTAAAAAGCTCTCTCCCGGTTGCAGTTAGTCCAGAACGCGGCAGCACGACTTTTAACAGGGGCCAGGAAATGCCAGCATATAACCCCAATTCTTCAGAGTTTGCACTGGCTCCCTGTTCATTTTAGAATTGATTTTAAAACATTGCTGTTTGTTTTTAAATCTTTACATGGACTGGCACCTCAATATATCTCGGACCTCATCCAAATTTACTATCCCGCGCGCGCTCTGAGGTCCGAGAGCCAGTTCCAGCTTGTGGTGCCCAAGACCAGACTTAAGACCAGGGGAGACAGGGCCTTCTCTGTGGTCGGCCCTAAGCTCTGGAACACTCTGCCGCTCCATGTTCAAACTGCTTCCACAGTGGAGTGTTTAAAGTCTCGTCTTAAGACCCACTTTTATTCTTTGGCTTTTAACACTACGTGAGTTGTGTGGTCCTCTGTTGTCCTCTGTGTTTTTTATACACTTTGATTTCTATTTTACTGTTTTAATTTATTTTACCCTTTAAAATAGTTTTTAATCATATTTGTTTTTATATTGTTTTTATTGGTTTTATATTTTTTGTTTTTTTTGTTTTTATTCAGTCATTGGTGGAGCATAATATATATATATATATATGTATATATATACTTTTTTTTATTTTATTTTATTTATTTATTTTTTTTACAATTGTTTTTAACACAGCTGTGCAGCACTTTGGAAACGTTATTGTTGTTTAAATGTGCTATATAAATAAAGTGGATTGGATTGGATTATATACACACATATAGATATATAGATATATACACACACATATATACATGTACATATTTCTATATATATATACATACATATATATACACATTCACATACATATATAAGGTATACATATAAATCTATACATATGTATATATATATACATATATGTATATATACATATATACTTGCATATATATATATATATATATACTTATATATATATGTGTGTGTAAATATATATATGTATATATACACACATATAGATATATACACACACACATATATACATGTACATATATATAAATACATACATATATATACACATTCACATACATATATACGGTATACATAGAAATCTATACATATGTATATATATATATATATATATATATATATATTTATATATGTGTGTGTGTGTATATATATATATATATATATATATGTGTATATATATACATAAATATGTATGTATATGTATTCATTCCTCGCGCACTAATCCACTTGCCACGCACTCGCCCGTGCGATGTCACGTTATCAATGGGAAAATGCATTTTTAAACAATATGATTTGCATGAGCGGCTAGGAGACACCAAGAGTAACAAGCGGTAAAAAATGGATTAGACAGGATAGATTTTTAAAAAACTACAACTTTTTTTTTTTTTTTGTAACTTGGGACTTCTCGCGGGCCGGATTTTGGACACAGGCAGGCTGTAGTTTAGAGACCCCTGTTCTAGTATGTCATAGCAATTAAAAAAATAGCACAACCCCTAATGATAGTAGGCAGCATAACGTTACGGACATACAGGAATAACCCGCTGCTTTTTCATAGGTTTCCACAAGCATGCTTATCAAATATATTTTAGAAAGGCAGGAGCATGCTTCTGTTTTGAACGATCAACGGCAAATGGGACAGGTGCACTTGTGCCCTTGTCTATGTCCACTAAATTGTTTGCTGAAGATCATCTATATGACAAGGGTTTGCCGCGTTTTTTCTTCTTTTATTTTAAAGCTAGTCAAAGATCCTCTAAGAGGGGTACTTCGTTTAAAAAAATATATACATTCAAAGATCCTGTATAAAAAAAGAGCACACTGTCAGTGTCGATGTACACAAAAATGACAGGAGTACTCCGAGGTTGTTGTTTTTTTAAAGCTAGTCAAAAATCCTCTATAATGAAGTGCTATGTCGTTTTTTGTTTGTTTTTTTAAGTCGAAGATCATCTGTAAGAGTAGCCCACTTTAGCTTTGAATGATCTACTGCAAAAAAAGCTAGTCAGAGATCATCTATATGTGATCAGTCATCAGAACACTTATGTTCTGAAGGACCTACCACAAAAACACCAGTCAAAGATCCTCTATATGACAGGAGTGTTTTGCTGCATTTAAGACCTACTGCAAAAACGCTAACTTAAGATCCTTTATATGAAAAGAGTCCGCTGTAATTTTTAGGACTTACTTCAAAAACACCAGTCGAAGATCCTCTACATACAAGAGAGTGCTTTGTTGTTAATAAAAAAAGCTGATCAAAGATCATTTATGCAACCAGAGTGCTCTTCGCTTCTGAAGAACATACCACAAAAACACTATTCTGTTTGAACGATCTACTGCAAAAAGACAAGCCAAAGATTCTCTATAAGACAGGCGCACTCTCTACTGCAAAAAAGCTTGTCAGAGATCATTTATATATCATAGACATGTGCTCCTATTCTGAAGGGGGAAAAAACAATCAAACATCCTCTATGTGATCGAGGCACTTTTCAAAGACATACTGAAAAAATGCTAAGCCAAAGATCCTTTTACTGGTTTTGGGACCTACTACAAAAACACTAATCAAAAGTTCTATAAATGAAAGTACCTCAATCTTCTGTTTTGAACAATCAACTGCAAAAAAAAGTTAAAAAGAACCTCTATAAGACAGGAGCACTCTTTAGATTGAACAATCTACAAGAAACATCCATCCATCCATCCATTTTTTCACCGCTTATTCCCTTGGGGGTCGCTGGTGCCTATCTCAGCTACAATCGGGCGGACGGCTGGGTACACCCTGGACAAGTCGCTACCTCATCGCAGGGCCGACACAGATAGACAGACAACATTCACACTCACATTCACACCCTAGGGCCAATTAAGTGTTGCCAATCAACCTATCCCCAGGTGCATGTCTTTGGAAGTGGGAGGAAGCCAGAGTACCCGGAGAGAACCCACGCATTCACGAGGAGGACATGCAAACTCCACACAGAAAGATCCCGAGCTCGGGATTGAATCCTGACTACTCAGGACCTTCGTATTGTGAGGCAGACGCACTAACCCCTCTTCCACCGTGAAGCCCCTACTAGAAACAAGTTTGTCAAAAATAATTTATATGACAAAAGGACTCTTGATTTTTGGGCGCTTACTTCAAAAACCTTGTCAAAGATCTTTAATAGAAGTTCGCTCATTTTCTGAAGGTCCTGCTGTAAAAAAAAAAAACTCTTGTCAAAGATCCTCTGTGTGACCAAAACACTTTTCACTTTTAAAAAGTTCAAGTTAAAGTATGAATGATTGTCACACACACTAGGTGTGGCGAAATTATTCTTTGCATTTGACCCGTCACTCTTGATCTAAAGTACCTACCACATATATGCAATCCAAATATCCTCTATTTGATAGGAGGGCTCTGTGGTTTGAGGATCTACTGCAAAAACACTTGTCAGTGATCCTCTACAAACAGAAACACTAGTCAAAGAGCGTCTGTTTGACAGGAGGACTGTTCAAAGATTCTCTATATTACAGGAGCTCCAATCAAAAACAACAGTCAGAGATCCTCTATATTACAGGAGCACCAGTCAAACACACCAATGATCCTCTATATCAGTGGTCCCCAACCACCGGATTGGTACCGGGCCGCAGAAGAGTTTTTCATTAATTTTTGTATAAAAAAAATGTTTTCTTTTTTTTTTTTTTTTTTTATTAAATCAACATAAAAAACACAAGATACACTTACAATTAGTGCACCAACCCAAAAAAACTAAATTTTTCATGACAAAAACCTCCCTTTTTCATGACAAAGAAAAAAAAATAAAAAATAATAAAATCAGGAGCTCCAGTCAAAAACACGAGTCAAAGATCCGCTATATTACAGGAGCACCAGTCAAAGATCCTCTACATTACAGGAGCTCCAGTCAAAAACACGAGTCAAAGATCCTCTACATCACAGGAGCTCCAGTCAAAGATCCTCTACATTACAGGAGCTCCAGTCAAAGATCCTCTACATTACAGGAGCTCCAGTCAAAGATCAGGCGTGGCGCAGTGAAAGAGTGGCCGTGCGCAACCCGAGGGTCCTGGATCAATCCCCACCTAGTACCAACCTCGTCACATCCGTTGTCTCTTGAGCAAGACACTTCACCCTTGCTCCTGATGGGTGCTGGTTAGCGCTTTGCATAGCAGCTCCCGCCATCAGTGTGTGAATGTGTGTGTGAATGGGTAAATGTGGAAGTAGTGTCAAAGCGCTTTGAGTACATTGAAGGTTGAAAAGCGCTATACAAGTACAACCCATTTACAGTTGTGATCAAAATTATTCAACCCCCACACAATTTTGGTGTTTTAGCAAGTAGGACATTTATTCCGTATTTTGTTTATAGTCAGATCAAATAAAGATGCATTAAATAGACAAATGCAACTTGAATTACAACATTATATTTTGTAACATACCAAACAGTGTCATTTCTCTTAATATTTCATTGACAAAATTATTCAACCCCTTGAAGATCATAACTCTTAAGAACAGAATTTGAATAAGGTCTTTTCAACCAGGTGTTGAAAACACCTGTAGATGTGATTAGAACCATAACGAGCAACAAACTGATTGAAAAAGACTGTGACACTCAGATTCTTGTAGATGGTCAATGGTGTATTTGCAACATGGTGAAGTCCAGGGAGTGGTCAAAGTCAAGAGAGGAGGTAATTTCTCTTCATGAGAAAGGACATAGATATAAGGAAAATAGGAAAGACATTACACATTCCAAGAGACACAGTTGGGAGCATAATTCGCAAGTTTAAAGCTAAAGGCACGGTGGAAACACTACCTGAGCGTGGTAGAAAGAGGATGCTGTGTGCAACTGCTGTCCTGTATTTGAAGCGTACAGTGGTGAAAAACCCCCGGGTAACAGCTGAGGGACTACAACAGGACATTGCAGAGGGGGGAACGCAGGTTTCGTCCCAGACAATAAGGCGCGCACTACGAGATGAAGGCCTCCATGCCAGAACTCCCAGGCGCACCCCAATTCTGACTACCAGATACAAGAAAATAAACTCCAGTATGCCAAAAATCATTTGGACAAACCCCAAAGGTTTTGGGAAACTGTTCTATGGAGTGATGAGACAAAACTGGAACTCTTTGGGCCTATGAATCAACGTTATGTCTGGAGGAGAAAAAATGAAGCCTACAAAGAGAAGAACACCTTGCCTACTGTTAAGCATGGTGGGCGGTCAATCATGCTCTGGGGCTGTTTCTCTGCCTCAGGTACCGGGAATCTCCAGCGCGTTCAAGGCATTATGAATTTTATTTCCTACCAGGATATATTAGCTGCAAATGTCATGAAGTCAGTGACGAAGCTGAGGCTTGGGAGACGTTGGACCTTCCAACAGGACAACGATCCCAAGCATACCTCCAAATCAACATCAGAGTGGTTTCAGAAGAAGGGCTGGAAGACTCTGGAGTGGCCTTCACAGTCGCCAGACCTAAATCATATAGAAAACCTGTGGTGGGACTTGAAGAAGGCAGTTGCAGCACGCAAGCCCAAGAATATGAATGAACTGGAGGCCTTTGCCCAAGAGGAATGGGCTAAAATACCTGTAGATCGTTGCAAGAAGCTTGTGTCCGGTTATGTATCACGTTTGAAGGATGTAATTACTGCCAAAGGGTAGTACTAAAGATGCATGTAACTAGGGGGTTGAATACTTTTGTCAATGAAATATTAAGAACAATGTTCTTTTCTGGTATTTTGTAAAATACAGTGTTACAATTTAAGTTGCATTTGTCTTTTTGACACATCTTTATTTGATATGACTATAAACAAAATACGGAATAAATGTCCAACTTGCTAAAACACCAAAATTGTGTGGGGGTTGAATAATTTTGATCACAACTGTATCATGTGTTATTTATCATGTCTATACAGTGTAAAAGGTTGGATACCTGCCAGCCGAGCTCTCGAAAGCTGACGTAGAGTTCGTGTCTTCTGCAGGCTGTCTTCTGATCGCTGCTGTTGTAGTCTGGAAGAAATAAAACGAGGTGCATCAACATGGTGTGTAGTTGCAAACATGTCCTCCTTGTGGTCAGTGAGCTACGCACTGCAACAAATCCAGTCGGGTGTGTATGCAATAAACATTTACATATGCGCTCCTGAACGCAGCACTGATTGGATTCATCAGTGCAGTGCAAGAAGTGAGGACTCCTCCTCCACGAGACCCAAGTGCATGGGAGGTGGGCGGGGTCCAGGGCAGGTATTGGAGTGGAGGAGGTCATTGCTGGCGAGCGTCACCTCGCTGAAGTCAGGACTTTCCACTGACGTCTTCGTGTTCTCCCAGACTCAGGCCTTCACGTGGCGCACGCATACACACGTTGGCGACAATGGCAGAAAGAAAATGTGCTTTCACTGCGTCTGCCCAGCGTTGCGTCTCGAAGAATACCACGGGTAGAAAAAAAGGGAATTCATGCAAGTTGTCCCAGACGAGAGCTTGTGTCAGACGACATTAATCACAGCGTTGTAGTCACCAGCTCAACACGCTGATCAACAGCAGCCTTGTTTGGACAGCTGGCCTCAAATGGAACACAACAAACATGTTTCCATTCATGCATGAAAACATGGCGGGAACTTCTTGTAGGCGTTTAATTGCAAGATTACACCAAACAACACCTTTGGCTCCAGTCCACTTGCATTGAGGCCAAGTGGGGCAGTGACCGAGCAGATCCAGCAGAGGGAGCTACAGCTACTAAGCTTTTATTAGAACGATGCAACACTGGAAAGGAAAAATATTGTTCAGGATTTGAATAAACTATTTTGAGTGCATGACTAAACAATTTTTTAAATGAAAACAAAGCATTTTATTTGAATGTATTAATAATTTACAAAAGTTTGTACATATATTTAATTTGTGTTATCAATTATATCATTTTATTTCTTAAAATGTATTCTTTATATACCCACATTCGTGTAATAATATACCTATATGCATACATGAATATATAATATGTATGTGCATATATGGATATTTTGTATATACATGTGTATATATACATATATACTAGGGGTGTGGGGAAAAATCGATTCGAATACGAATCGTGATTCTCACGTTGTGAGATTCAGAATCGATTCTAATTTTTTTTAAATCGATTTTTTTTTTAATTCTTTTTTTGATTTTTTTTTTTTAAATCAATCCAACAAACCACTACACAGCAATACCGTAACAATGCAATCCAATTCCAAAACCAAACCTGACCAAGCAACACTCAGAACCGCAATAAACAGAGTAATTGAGAGGAGACACAAACACGACACAGAACAAACCAAAAGTAGTGAAACAAAAATGAATATTATCAACAACAGTATCAATATTAGTTATAATTTCAGCATAGCAGTGATTAAAAATCCCTCAATGACATTGTCATTAGACATTTATAAAAATAAAAAAAAAAGAACAATAGTGTCACAGTGGCTTACACTTGCATCGCATCTCATAAAGTTGACAACACACTGTGTCCAATGTTTTCACAAAGATAAAATAAGTCGTATTTTTGGTTCATTTAATAGTCAAAACAAATTTGCATTATTGCAATCAGTTGATAAAACATTGTCCTTTATAATTATAAAAGCTTTTTAAAAAAATCTACTACTCTGCTAGCATGTCAGCAGACTGGGGTAGATCCTGCTGAAATCCAATGTATTGAATGAAAACCGAATCGTTTTGAATCGAAAAAAAATATTGTTTTTGAATCGAAAAAAATCGATATATAATCGAATCGAGACCCCAAGAATCGATATTGAATCGAATCATGGGACACCCAAAGATTCGCAGCCCTAATACCATTATACATTGATATATACCCATATATTATATTATTTTGTATTTATAATATTATATATTATGTATGTACAAACCCAGAACCATTTAAGTTGCCATGTTGTGTACGTAAAAAATAAATAAAAACCGAATACAATGATTTGCAAATCCTTTTCAACATACATTCAATTCAATAGACTGCGAAGACAAGACATTTAAAATGTTAGAACTGGTAAACTTTGTTGTTTTTTTGCAAATATTAGCTCATTTGGAATTTGATGTCTGCCACATGTTTCCAAAATGCTGGCACAAGTGGCAAAAAAGACTGAGAAAGTTGAGGAACGCTCAAACACTTATTTGGAACATCCCACAGGTAAACAGGCTAATTGGGGACATGTGGGTGCCATGACTGGGTATAAAAGCAGCTTCCATGAAATGCTCAGTCGTTCACAAACAAGGATGGGTCGAGGGTCACCACTTTGTGAACAAATGCATGACCAAATTGTCCAACAGTTTAAGAAAAACATTTCTCTACCAGCTATTGCAAGGAATTTAGGGATTTCACCATCTACGCTCCGTAATATCATCAAAAGGTTCAGAGAATCTGGAGAAATCACTGCACGTAAGATTGAATGCACATGACCTTGGATCCCTCAGGGGTTCTGCATAGAAAAATGACATCAGTGTGTAAAAGATATCACCACATAGGCTCAGGAACACTTCAGAAAACCACTGTCAGTAACTACAGTTATTTGCTACATCTGTAAATGCAAGTTGAACCTCTACTATCCAAAGCGAAAGCCATTTATCAAAAACACCCAGAAACGGCACCGGCTTTGCTGGGCCCGAGTTCATCTAAGATGGACTGATGCAAAGTGGAAAAGTGGTCTGACGAGTCCACATTTCAAATAGTTTTTGTAAACTTTGGACGTCCTGTCGTCCGGAACAAGGAGGAAAACAACCATCCGGATTGTTCCAGTCAAAAAGTTCAAAAGCCAGCATCTGTGGTGGTATGGGGGTGTATTAGTGCCCAAGGCATGAGTAACTTACACATCTGTGAGGGCACCATTAATGCTGAAAGGTACATACAGGTTTTGGAGTAACACATGTTGTAATCCAAGCAACATTATCAATATGAAGCCTAAAATACCACAACAGAGACCCCAGACTGTTGAACAATTTAAGCTGTACATCAAACAAGAATGGTAAAGAATTTCCCCTGAAAATCTTAAAAAATTGGTCTCCTCAGTTCCCAAATGTTAACTGAGCGTTGTTAAAAGGAAAGGCCATACAACACAGTGGCAAAAATACCCCTGTGCAATCTTTTTTGCAATGTGTTGCTGCCATTAAATTCTAAATTAATGATTATTTGCAACAACAAATATTTGCAACAACAACAAAAAAAGTTTCTCATTTTTAACATTAAATATCTTGTCTTTGCAGTCTATTCAATTGAATATGGGTTGGAAAGGATTTGCAAATCATGTGAAAACTTCACTGGTTTTAGGTTTTGTACATATATACATACATATACACATATATTCATACATGCACATACATATACACATAAATATACATATATACACACATATACATACATATACACACACATACTGTATATACTGTACATATACAACATTAACATGCATGTTTGTATACACACAAATATACATATGCATATATATTTACACATTTATATACATATATATTTACACATTTATACACATATATGAACACATATATATACATATATACACATTTATATACATATACACACACACATACATACATATATATATATATACATATATATATGTATATATATACATATATATATATATATATATATATATATATACGCAGTGGGGCAGAAAAGTATTTAGTCAGCCACCGATTGTGCTAGTTCTCCCACTTAAAATGATGACAGAGGTCTGTAATTTTCATCATAGGTACACTTCAACTGTGAGAGACAGAATGTGAAAAAAAAAAATCCAGGAATTCACATTGTAGGAATTTTAAAGAATTTATTTGTAAATTATGGTGGAAAATAAGTATTTGGTCAATAACAAAAATTCAACTCAATACTTTGTAATATGACCTTTGTTGGCAATAGCAGAGGTCAAACGATTACTATAGGTCTTTACCAGGTTTGCCCACACAGTAGCTGGTATTTTGGCCTATTCCTCCATGCAGATCTTCTCGAGTGCATTGATGTTTTGGGGCTGTCGCCAAACAACACAGACTTTCAACTCCCTCCACAGATTTTCTATGGGGTTGAGGTCTGGAGACTGGCTAGGCCACTCCAGGACTTTAAAATGCTTCTTACGGAGCTACTCCCTCGTTGCCCAGGCGGTGTGTTTGGGATCATTGTCATGCTGGAAGACCCAGCCACGTTTCATCTTCAAAGCTCTCACTGATGGAAGGAGGTTTTGGCTCAAAATCTCACGATACACGGCTCCGTTCATTCTTTCCTTAACACGGATCAGTCGTCCTGTCCCCTTAACAGATAAACAGCCCCAAAGCATGATGTTTCCACCTCCATGCTTCACAGTAGGTGTGGTGTTCTTGGGATGCAACTCAGTATTCTTCTTCCTCCAAACACGACGAGTTGAGTGTATACCAAAAAGTTATATTTTCGTTTAATCTGACCACATGACATTCTCCCAATCCTCTGCTGTATCATCCATGTGCTCTCTGGCAAACTTCAGACGGGCCTGGACATGCACTGGCTTAAGCATGGGGACAAGTCTGGCACTGCAGGATTTTGATTCCCTGTGTGTTACTGATGGTAACCTTTGTTACTTTGGTCCCAGCTCTCTGCAGGTCATTCACCAGGTCCCCCTGTGTGGTTCTCAGATTTTTGCTCACCGTTCTCATGATCATTTTGAACCCACGGGATGAGATCTTGCGTTGAGCCCCAGATCAAGGGAGATTATCAGTGGTCTTGTATGTCTTCCATTTTCTGATAATTGCTCCCACAGTTGATTTTTTTCACACCAAGCTGCTTGCCTACTGTAGATTCACTCTTGCCAGTCTGGCGCAGGTCTACAATTCTTTTCCTGGTGTCCTTAGACAGGTCTTTGGTCTTGGCCATAGTGGAGTTTGGAGTCTGACTGTTTGAGGCTGTGGACAGGTGTCTTTTATACAGATAACGAGTTCAAACAAGTGACATTAATACAGGTAATGAGTGGAGGACAGAAGAGCTTCTTAAAGAAGAAGTTACAGGTCTGTGAGAGCCAAAGATCGTCCTTGTTGGAAGTGACCAAATACTTATTTTCCACCATAATATACCAATAAATTCTTTAAAATTCCCTCAATGTGAATTCCTGGATATTTTTTTTTTCACATTCTGTCTCTCACAGTTGAAGTGTACCTATGATGAAAATTACAGACGTCTGTCATCATTTTAAGTGGGAGAACTTGCACTTACACATATATACACATACATATATATATACCTTCATATATATACATATATACATACATATACACATATATGTATGTATGTATGTATATGTATAAATATATATACATACATTTATATATACTTACATATATACATAAATATATATACACATACATACATATATATGCATACATACATACACATACATACATACAGGTATTTATATACATACATACATATGTATGAATACATACATTTATAAATGCTGCACACTCATATATATACATACACACAACACATCTATATATATATACACACACACATATATATATTATATATATATATATATATATATATATATATACACACACACACATCAATCAATCAATTAATAATAAATTCATAAAAGAACCAAACTTTATGAATGTTTTTTGTGACCAACAAGTATGTGCTTCAATCACTCTATCACAAAAAAATAAGAGTTGTAGAAATGTTTCTGGGACAACCAGTGACTACCAGGAACAGTCTGGTTGACCACCAAGTATAGATTGGTTACAGCTGGAGAGACAGCGGACAGCCCGGAAAGACGGCACCGGGGCCGTGAGGGGTAGCATCCTGAGCTGCACCTTCTGAGAGGAAGGAACCCACAACAAGCTACGAATCGACCAACAGGAAATATACCCCCAGGGATTCCCGAGAGGGGGGGCGGAAGAGAATCCCACTGGACGGATCAAAGGTTGACGACACATGGCAATGGTAACACGACGACGACTATGGAATGCATATGTGGGAAGGTATGCAAGAACCGACATGGCCTGCGGATCCACCAGGCCAGGATGAAGTGTATGCAGAAGGTGGTAGAATCACAGCGCACAGGAACTACGCCTGGTGAGACGCAGGAGGAGCCAGGCCCAGAGTCACCCCACAGTGACCGGAGCCTCCAGGTAATGCAACCACCAGAAGCACACAGGACATCAGAACATCGTCGGGTAAAGTGGCCCCAAGCTAGCAAGGAGAAAGAGTGGCTCCAGTTTGATGAAGATGCTGATACCATCTTGGAAACAACAGCCAAACGGGACGCTGATCGACGCCTCAAGACGATGACCACGATCATCATCAGCCTCGCTGCAGAGAGGTTGGACTTGAGGAGAAGCGGGCAGCGAAGGCCCCCTACATCATGAACAATAGAGCGAGTAAAATCCATCAGCTCAGGCAGGAACTGAAGTGTTTAAGACAGCAGTTCAAGGTTGCACGTGAAGAGGATAGGGGGCCTCTTGCGGAACTACGTTGTATAATCCGCAAGAAGCTAATAACCTTGAGGAGAGCGGAGTGGCATAGGAGGAGGAGGAAGGAAAAGTCCAGGAGGAGAGCTGCCTTTCTGGCGAATCCCTTTGGAGTCACAAAACAGCTGCTAGGACAGAAGCGAAGCGGTAGACTGGCCTGCTCCAAAGCTGAGGTCGACCACCACCTCAAGCAAATTTACAGCGATGGATGCAGAGAACAAGACCTAGGCCCCTGCAGGTCCTTGATCAATCCACCAACACCAACGCTTGACTTCGATGGGAAAGAGCCCGGCTGGAAGGAGATCCAGGAGGTGGTCCGCAGGGCAAGGACGAGCTCTGCTCCAGGGCCCAGTGGAGTACCTTATAAGGTCCTTAAGAACTGTCCAAGACTACTCCACAGACTCTGGAGAATCCTGAAGGTGATCTGGAGGAGGGGCAAGGTAGCAGACCAGTGGAGACAGGCAGAGGGTGTGTGGATCCCAAAGGAGGAGAAGTCTCAGAACATCAATCAGTTCCGAACCATCTCGTTGCTGAGTGTTGAAGGGAAGATCTTCTTCAGTCTCATGGCCAGGCGACTGACAGACTACCTCCTGAAGAACTCTTACATTGATACATCAGTCCAGAAAAGAGGGGTCCCAGGGGTATCTGGATGTCTGGAGCACACAGGCGTGGTCACTCAGCTCATCAGGGAAGCCAGGGAGAATAAGGGGGACCTGGCTGTTCTGTGGCTGGACCTCGAAAATGCCTATGGATCCATACCCCACAAGCTGGTCGAAGAGGCACTGAATCGGCATCACATTCCAAAGAAGTTCAGAGACCTCATTCTGGACTACTATGCCAACTTCCATCTAAGAGTCTCCTCCGGAAAAACAACCTCCGACTGGCACAGGCTTGAAAAGGGGATCATCACTGGCTGTACGATCTCAGTCATCCTCTTTGCGCCCGCCATGAACATGCTGGTGAAGTCTGCGAAAGTCAGTGCAGAGGTCCCCTCTCCAGGTCTGGAGTCCGGCAGCCACCCATCCGAGCCTTCATGGACGACCTGACAGTGACCACTACATCCGTCCCAGGTTGCAGGTGGATCTTGAATGGCCTTCAGGAGGTGATTTCCTGGGCTTGCATGAACTTCAAGCCGGCCAAGTCGAGGGCCCTAGTGCTAAAGAAAGGAAAGGTTACTGGCAAGTTCTGCTTCTCACTTGGCACCACCAAAATACCATCACTCACCGAGGAACCTGTGAAGAGCTTGGGAAAGGTGTTTAATTGCAGCCTGAGAGACGCAGCCTCCACAAGATCGACCAACCAAGACCTGGAGACCTGGCTGACCGTGGTGGATAAGTCTGGCCTTCCTGGCAAGTTCAAGGCCTGGATTTACCAGCACGGGATTCTCCCTCGGACCCTCTGGCCCCTCATGGTGTACGAAGTCCCCATTTCAACGGTGGAAGGCTTTGAGATGAGGGTCAGTAGGTTCCTGCGCAGGTGGCTAGGACTGCCGCGAAGCCTGAGCAGCATTGCTCTATACGGGCATAAGAACAAACTGAAGCTCCCCATCAGCAGCCTGAGCGAGGAGTTCATGGTGACACGGTCCAGGGAGCTCCTACAGTATCGGGAGTCCAGTGACCCAAAGGTTGCACAGGCTGGGATTGAAGTCAGGACGGGGCGGAAGTGGAGAGCTGTCGAGGCTGTGGATGTTGCAGAGGCAAGGCTACGGCAAAAGGTTTTGGTGGGAACAGTGGCACAGGGGAGATCTGGCTTAGGTAGCAGAAGAACACCTCGCTATGATAAGGCGCAGGGGAAAGAGAAGAGGTCACTGATCCTCGAGGAAGTGCGATGCGAGCAGGAGTTGAGGAAAGGCGAGCCTGCCAGATGGCGGGAATGCGGCAACAGGGCGCCTGGACGAGATGGGAACAAGCATCAGAGCGTAAGGTCACATGGACCGAGCTCTGGAAAGCCGAACCCCATCGAATAAAGTTCTTGATCCAGGCGGTCTACGATGTGCTGCCAAGTCCATCCAACCTCTTCACCTGGGGGAAGGTGGAGACACCAGGGTGCCCCCTCTGCCAGAGGAGAGGAACCTTGGAGCACGTCCTAAGCTGTTGTCCAAAAGCCCTGGGTGAAGGGCGGTACCGCTGGCGACATGACCAGGTCCTGAAGGCCATAGCTGATGCCATCTGCAGGGGAGTCAGTCACAGCAAGAGCCTCCGCCCAGTGAAGAGTACTGCTTTCATCAGAGCTGGGGAGAAGTCAACACCGGCTGCCCGGAACACCTCGTCTGGTCTGTTGGCAACAGCACGCGACTGGGAGCTGTCAGTTGATCTGGGAAAGCAGTTGAAGTTCCCTGACGTGGTTGCTAAAACAACACTAAGGCCAGATATTGTGCTCACCTCAGTGGCCTCCAAGCAGGTAATCCTCTTGGAGCTCACAGTGCCTTGGGAGGACCGTATGGAGGAGGCCAATGAGAGGAAGAGCGCAAAGTACTCTCAGCT
Source organism: Nerophis ophidion (assembly GCF_033978795.1). Classification (NCBI taxonomy): domain Eukaryota; kingdom Metazoa; phylum Chordata; class Actinopteri; order Syngnathiformes; family Syngnathidae; genus Nerophis; species Nerophis ophidion. The sequence continues at coordinate 24,856,083 of NC_084625.1, read as the reverse complement.
TGTGGAGGAGTGTCGGAGCAATGGGTGGCGAGCGATGTGCCGGCCTGTTGAAGTGGGATGTCGAGGGTTTGTGGGCAAATCTTTCTGCAGGGCCTACAGAATGCTTGGCATCACAGGGGCCAGCCAGCAAAGGGCCGTGAAGTTAGTCAGAGATGCAGCAGAAGTGGCATCAAGGTGGCTGTGGATCAGGAGGGGAGAGGCGTGGCATGTAGGGCAGTAGCGCTACCTGGACACAGGCTGGGGCCTGATCAACCCTGGCTGGGTCGCCTAGGGGAGGGGGTCTGATTGTTGAAAGATCCGAAACCCCCTGTGATCCTAGGTTACATCACTGAGGATGTGTCCAGTTGCACCATTGGTGTATTTAAAAAGTTGTTTGGAAACTCAAGACAGCCATGACATTATGTTCTTTATAAGTGTATGTAAACTTTTGATCGCGATTGTATATACACACACACAAATATACACACATATATACATATGCTGTATGTACTGTATAATTCTACTTCAATGGCTATTATGAAGCCGTGTGGACGTGGCAGCAGATTAGAGAAATCAGTTGTCATTCTTTAAACAAAAAAATGTATTGTAGGAAAAGTCTGTTATAGATATTAACAGCTGTAAGCAGTGAGAGTGTATTATAATTATTCTTCAGTAGGAATAAAGCTGATATTTACAGTGGCTTTCATTGAGTGTAAAAGGCTCAGATTTGTGGTGCCCATAAACCACATCTTTCCCTTCCTGACAGTTAAAACGTAACACTGCACAGCTACTACTGAGCTCCCATGAGCTTTCTTTCATTCATGACTTTTTCCTTCACTTAGCCCACAGCAAGACCCGCAAAGAAAAAAGAATATGAATTGTGACCTTTAGACATATTTTTTTGAGAGTATTTTAGTGTTTGAAGGTGTTTTTCACATTAAAGTAGCATCACAGACTGTTTACGGTGCTCACATGATGCTAAGCTAAGGGCTACATTGTGCACAGTCAAAATGTCAGAAGTTATTAATGCAAGCAAGCATGTGTCCAAGTTGAACCAGAATTTTGTGGAGGGGCAGCATGCCTTTTTAAGTCGTTGATTTTTGGTAATGCCAGCAATACCAATAAAACGCCACTAGGTGACAGTATTTCTGTCCGACAACTTTAAAAGGTAAGAAGTTTTACTGTATTTTAATTTTAAACAGGGCAGCACAGTGGAACAGGGCTTAGTGCATGTGCCTTACAATACGAAGGTCCTGAGTAGTCCTGGGTTCAATCCCGGACTCGGGATCTTTCTGTGTGGAGTTTGCATGTTCTCCCCGTGAGTGCGTGGGTTCCCTTCGGGTACCTCTAGTGTGTGAATGTGAGTGTGAATGTTGTCTGTCTATCTGTGTTGGCCCAGCGATGAGGTGGCAACTTGTCCGGGGTTTACCCTGCCTTACGCCCGATTGTAGCTGAGATAGGCACCAGAGCTCCCCGCGATCCCAAAGGGAATAAGCGGTAGAAAATGGATGGATGGTGTGAATGTGTCTGTCTAGCTGTGTTGGCCCTTCAATGAGGTGGCGACTTGTCCAGGGTGTACGCCGCCTTCCGCATTTGAGGTCCTCTCCAAGGTTTCTCATAGTCCTTCTCATCGACATCCCACTGGGTTGTGAGTTTTTCCTTATGTGGGTGCTGAACCGGGGATGCCATTGTGGCTTGTGCAACCCTTTGAGACACTTGTGATTTAGGGCTATATAAATAAAGATTGATTGATTGATTGATTGATTGATTGATTGACAAGTGTCTCAAAGGGCTGCAAAGGCCAAAACGACATAGATTCCACATCAGGGCAAGAAAAAAGTAAACCCAATGGAAGGGACCGCAGATGTGGGCGGACCCCACATGCCTTTGTGACTTAAGGAAGATTTGATCACACTTTATTTTGAAGGTGTGCACACAAGCCTGTCATAAACATAATCATGAACATCAATGCTACTTCAAAGTGTCACATCCCATGTCACCTTTATGACACGCTCATGGCGACACCTTAAAAATAAAGTGTTACCATATCTTGCTTAAGTCACAAAGGCGTGTTCAAATAGTTTCCTCAGTCATTTATTTCTCATAGGCTGTGATCTTAAAGGGGTAAAATCACACGATTAGTGGCCGGCGTCATGAGGTGATTATTTAGGCCACAGGTGTCAAACTCAAGGCCCGGGGGCCAGACCTGGTCCGCAAACACCTAGAAATGATATGTGTCAATAAAGCACTTAATATTCCTACTAAATGTCATTGATTTTTTTTTCATTTTGACGGAAAAAATATATGTACTGATTGAAATTGCATACATTTTAAACTTTAATAGTATCCAATATTGCAACAAATATTACAGTATAATCATCATACTTTCTAAACATGTTTTTGTCTAAATAAAAATGCTTTACAGCAAACTACCCATCAATTTAGTAAAAAAAATACAATACATTTTACGTTGCTCTTTACAGCATATACAGTCAAGAAAATAAGTATTTGAACACCGTGCTATTTTGCAAGTTTTCCCACTTAGAAATCATGGAGGGGTCTGAAATTTTCACGGTAGGTGCATGTCCACTGTATGATAGATAACATAAAAAGAAAAATCCAGAAATCAAAATCTATGATTTATTAAAAATATATTTGTGTGCTACAGCTGAAAATAAGTATTTGAACACCTGTCTATCACCTAGAATTCTGACCCTCAAAGACCTGTTAGTCCGCCTTTAAAAGTCCTCCTCCACTCCACTGTATTATCCTGAATCAGATGCACCTGTGTGAGGTCGTTAGCTGCATAAAGACACCTGTCCACCCCATACAATCAGTAAGACCCAAACATTCAGCATGGCTAAGAGCAAAGAGCTGTTCAAAGACACCAGAGACAAAATTGTACAACTCCACAAGGATGGAAAGGCTCAGGTGAAACTGCCAAGCAGCTTGGTGAAAAAATGTCCACTGTTGGAGCAATCATTAGAAAATGGAAGAAGCAAAACATGGCGGTCAATCTCAATCGGAGTGTAGCCCCATGCAAGATATCACCTCGTGGGGTCTCAATGATGCTAAGAAAGGTGAGGAATCCACCCAGGACTACACGGCAGGACTTGGTCAATGACCTGAAAGGAGCTGGGACCACTGTTTCCATGGTGACTGTTGGTAATACACTAAGACGTCATGGTTTGAAATCATGCATGGCACGGAAGGTTCCCCTGCTTAAACCAGCACATGTTAAGGCCCGTCTTAAGTTTGCCAATGACCATTTGGATGATCCAGAGGAGTCATGGGAGAAAGTTTTGTGGACAGATGAGACCAAAATTGACCTTTTTGGTCAGAATTCCACAATGCATGTTTGGAGGAAGAAGAATGATGCGTATCATCCAAAGAACACCACTCCTACTGTGAAGCATGGAGGTGGTAGCATCATGCTTTGGGGATGTTTTTTTGCTCATGGGACAGGACGACTGCACTGTATTAAGGAGAGGATGTCTGCAGCCATGTATTGTGAGATTTTGGCCAAAAACCTCCTTCCCTTTGTCAGATCATTGAAGATGAGTCGTGGCTGGATCTTCCAACTTGACAATGACCCGAAGCACACAGCCAGGAAAACCAATAAGTGGCTTCGTAAGAACCATATCAAGGTTCTGGAGTGGCCTAGCCAGTCTCCAGACCTAAATCCAATTAAAAATCTTTGGAGGGAGCTGAAAGTTTGTGTTACTCAGCGACAGCCCAGAAACCTGACTGATCTAGAGAAGATCTGTGTAGAGGAGTGGGCCAAAATCCCTCCTGCAGTCTGTGCAAACCTGGTGAAGAACTACAGGAAACGTTTGACCTCTGTAATTGCAAACCAAGGCTTTTCTACCAAATATTAATGTTGGTGTTTAAATAATTATCTTCAGCTGTATCACACGAATAAATTGTTAAAAAATCATAGATTGTGATTTCTGGATTTTTCTTTTCAAGGTATCTCTCATACAGTGGACATCAGAATCAGAATCAGCTTTATTGTCATTACGCAGGGTAACGAGATTGAGGCCATTCCATACAGTGCGATGTGTGCATGCAAGAAAACAATGTGTAAATATATAAAAATAAAAATATAGAAGTGCAAAGAAAGGTGTGGAAGAGAACAGTGTACGCTCTATACCATCTGTACATTGTACACTGTGCAAATGTACACCCTATACACTCTGTACAAATGTACACCCTATACACTCTGTACAAATGTGACTCTATACAGTGGGTGAAATGAATATATACATGAATATCCACATGAAATAAACCGGGTGGTTGGTGGAAAGGGTTATTGCACCGAAGAAAAGGCAGTTATGAGGGTCAATGAGGCAGTCCGTTCAGGGTGGTTATGGCCCTGGGGAAGAAGTTGTTCTTTAGTCTGTTTGTCTTGGTTTTTATGCACCTGTAGCGCTTCCCAGAGGGTAGCAGGTGGAACAGGTCAGAGCCAGGGTGGGTGCTGTCCTTGATGATGGCACTGGCTCTGTTGAGGCAGCGGGAAGTGTAGATGTCCATCAGAGAGGGGAGAGGGCGGCCGATGATCTTCTGAGCCGTCTTATGCACCTACCGCGAAAATTTCAAACCCTTCCATGATTTCTAAGTAGGAGAACTTGCAAAATAGCACGGTGTTCAAATACTTATTTTCTTCACTGTAACTGCAAATTGAAAAAAAAACCTACTACTATTTATTGCGTTAAAATTCTGTTGACTGCGCTGCCAGTTTTTGACTGTAAAATCTACGGTTGTTGTTTTTAAGGGTGTATAACTGTAGATCAGGGGTCGGCAACCCGCGGCTCCGGAGCCGCATGCGGCTCTTTGGCAACTCTGATGTGGCTCAGCAGCATAATCGCCGACGCCCCCAGACTGTTACGGGGGAATTCCGGATTTTGGTGCCCCTCCCGGACATCACCCGGGGTCAGCATTCTCCGATTTTCACTCGGACTACAACTTTGAGTGTGTGCCGTAATGGCATTACTTTTAACGTCCTCTACAACATGAACATGAACGACAAACACATTTCGGGAGAACATCCTCACAGTAACACAACATAAACGCAACAAAACAAATACCCAGAATCCTTTGCATCATGACTATTCCTGACCCCGCGCGTCCAACCCCGCCCACCTCAACCAACGCGCGGGGGTTTGGGTTAGGGTTAGATGTTCGTAAGATCGGTTGCGGCTCCCATTGTCTTCTTTATTTTGTGAAACTGGTCAAAATGGCTCTTTGAGTGGTAAAGGTTGCCGACCCCTGCTGTAGAAGGAAAGACGGTACATTTGTTTTTACGGTAGAAAAATTGGCAGCTAAGTTGCCAGAATAAAAAAAAGAACGTGTTCTGTTTTTTTCATTAACAATATAATGTTGTAAAAAACTATTCTGGCAACTAAGCTGCCAGCTTTTTCCGTTGTTGGAAAAAATAACAAAAACACTATTTTATTTTGCAAATGTAAAGTTTTTACTGTAAAATCGACAGTCTACTTAAAACAATTTATATAATTATTAATGTAATCCAGAGGCAAATTCATACATTATTCGCTGTTACAAGCGGCCCTCTGATGGCAGCCATAATTGCAATGTGGCCCTCAATGAAAAGATGTTTGACACCACTGATTTAGGACAAAAATAAAAAGTAATTCAGGCAATTTTAACAGTATGACCATTGTTAATGAATGGGGGGTAGGGGGGCACCAATGGAGTAAATTAATCGAAGGAGTAAAAGTTGGCACTTTTTTATGAGAACTGTTACCTAGCACCATCTCTGTGTGAAACCAAAGTATCCATGTAGAAATGTGGCTACGACAGCTGTGAAGTTGCCGTGTGGCAGCGCACATTTCCACCTCATCGCCAGTTTTCATACATAGATAGATAGATAGTACTATATTGATTCTTTCAGGAGAGTTCCCTCAGGAAAATTTAAATTCCAGTGTACAGAATTTACAACAAATTTAAAAAGTAAATAATGGGGATATAAATGGAAAGGCAGCCCAGTGCAAGAGGGGTTAGTGCATCTGTCTCACAATACCAAGGTCCTGAACAGTCCTGGGTTCAATACCGGGCTCGGGATCTTTCTGTGTGTGAGTTTGCATGATCTCCCCGTGACTGCATGGGTTCCCTCCGGGTACTCCGGCTTCCTTCCACATCCAAAAACATGTACCTGGGGATAGGATGATTGGCAACACTAAATTGGCCCTAGTGTGTGAATGTGAGTGTGAATGTTGTCTGTCTATCTGTGTTGGCCCTGCGATGAGGTGGCGACTTGTCCAGGGTATACACTGCCTTCCGCCCGATTGTAGCTGAGTTAGGCTCCAGCGCCCCCCGCCACCCCGAAGGAAAAAAGCGGTAGAAATGGATGGATGAATGGATGATTCCTTCAGGAGAGTTCCCTCAGGAAAATTAAAATTCCAGCAGCAGTGTACAGAATTGAGAACACATTTGAAAAGTAAAAAGTAAATAATACGGATATAAATGGAAATACAATTTAGAATATAACAATAAGAATAAAAATAAGAAGCAACAAAAAGAATACAAATATATCGGTAAAAATAAGAATATAATGACAGAATCACAGCAGTAGTGACCATGTTATGAAAATGTATTGCACTTAAAAAAAATTTAAAAAATTATTGTTTAAGATGTGACTTTTAGGTTTTACTACTTACATATAAAATACTACACGGTCTAGCTCCATCCTATCTTGCTGATTGTATTGTACCATATGTCCCATCAAGAAATTTGCGTTCAAAGGACTCCGGCTATTTAGTGATTCTCAGAGTCTAAAAAAAGTCTGCAGGCTACAGAGCGTTTTCTGTTCGGGCTCCAGTACTCTGGAATGCCCTCCCGGTAACAGTTCGAGATGCTACCTCAGTAGAAGCATTTAAGTCTCACCTTAAAACTCATTTGTATACTCTAGCCTTTAAATAGACCCCCTTTTTAGACCAGTTGATCAGCCGTTTCTTTTCTTTTTCTCCTATGTCTCCCCCTCCCTTGCGGAGGGGGTCCGGTCATGGATGAAGTACTGGCTGTCCAAAATCGGGACCCAGGATGGACCGCTCGTCCAGAGTCGGGACCCAAGATGAACCGCTCGCCTATGCATCGGTTGGCTCCACTTTGGATGGGACTCTCGCTACTATGTTGAATCCACTTTGGACTTGATTCTCACGGTTACGTTAAATCCACTATGGACTGGACTTTCACAATATCTTGTTAGATCCGTTCGACATCCATTGCTGTCGGTCCCCTGGAGGGGGTTGGCCACATATGTGGTCCTCTCCAAGGTTTCTCATAGTCATCATGGTCGACGTCCCACTGGGGTGAGTTTTTTCTTGCCCTTATGTGGGCCCTACCGAGGATGTCGTTGTGGTTTGTGCAGCCCTTTGAAGCACTTGTGATTTAGGGCTATATAAATAAACATTGATTGATTGATTGATTGATTGATTTTACATCCCCTGTCATCCTAGTACCCCCCTCCTCCACAGAGAGGAGTTGTGCAGTCTGATGGCGTGTCGGACAAAGGAGTTTTTGAGTCTATTTGTCCTGCACTTTGCAGTACGAAAGGGCGTTTTGCATGTTTTTGTGCGTACACAAGCTTGATACAAGAGGCCCTTGGACTGAGCAGAAAGGCTCGGTGAATGCTCATCTTCCAAAAAGTGTATTTGTTGTTCTAAAAAAATTGTTTTTTGTTTTTTTTTACTCAAATGCGTCAAAGCTAGCTGCAAATCGGCAAATTAGGTCTCATGTCAACAAACTGTGTCCTGACCCGGAAGTGCGTTGTGAAGGACTTGACGTCTTCTCTCCTCCCCGCGACTTTATCTTGCTTCCTGTCTTTCATCGCAGAGGTTATTAAACCCTGCCAGGGAGCTGCGCCGCGTCTAATTACTGCGTTGGTAAACAAAAGAAGAAGGGGCGGGGCCGCAGCAAGGAGAAGGATGAAAAAACACAGCTGGGCCGAGTGCTGTCATTATAATTCTTCAAGCGATACTGTTAGCGTGGTCAGTCTTTTAGCTGCGCGGCTAATGACTGGCTGGCTCTAATTACAGGCCGCACGCCTTCTTCTGGGACCTCGTATTCCTTCCCAGAATGGTTGTTCATTTCCCCTCACAGTCGACAGCAGCAACACATTAGCTGCCTGTGTCCTTCAGCAACAATGCACACAAATCTGTTGTACTGCTACACACTCTCACTACACACAGCCAAAGATCCTCTATGGCAGGAGCTCTATGCTGCCCTTAAGGACATACAGCAAAAAGACAAGTCAAAGGTGTAACAGGAGCGTCTTTACAAAGATTCTGCGAAAACTATAGTCCAACATCTTCTATATCAGTGGTTCTCAAATGGGGGTACGCGTACCCCTGGGGGTACTTGAAGGTATGCCAAGGGGTATGTGAGATTTTTTTTAAATATTCTAAAAAATAGCAATTCAAAAATCTTTTATAAATATATTTATTGAATAATACTTTAACAAAATATGAATGTAAGTTCATAAAGTGTGAAAAGAAATGCAACAATGCAATATTCAGTGTTGACAGCTAGATTTGGCAACACTAAATTGGCCCTAGTGTGTGAGTGTGAGTGTGAATGTTGTCTGTCTATCTGTGTTGGCCCTGCGATGAGATGGCGACTTGTCCAGGGTGTACCCTGCCTTCCGCCCGATTGTAGCTGAGATTTTGTGTGAACATGTTCCATAAATATTCATGTTAAAGATTTTTTTTATGAAGACATTTTTAGAATTAGTTTATGAATCCAGATGGATCTCTATTACAATCCCCAAAGAGGGCACTTTAAGTTGATGATTACTTCTATGTGGAAATCTTTATTTATAATTGAATCACTTGTTTATTTTTCAACAAGTTTTTAGTTATTTTTATATGTTTTTTTCCTAAAAGTTCAAGAAAGACAACTACAAATCAACAATATTTTGCACTGTTGTACAATTTAATAAATCAGAACCTGATGACAGTGCTGTATTTTACTTCTTTATCTCTTTTTTTCAACCAAAAATGCTTTGCTCTGATTAGGGGGTACTTGAATTAAAAGATGTTCACAGGGCGTACATCACTGAAAAAAGGTTGAGAACCACTGTTCTATATGACACTTTTTTTTTTAAAAAGTACATGTCAGGAACACTATGCTGTTTTTTAAAAGATCTCCCCCGCAAAAATGCCAGTCAAAGATCCTTCGGCAGGAACACTGCTTTTGTGAAGGACATACTTCCAAACATATAATCAAAGATGTTTTATATGACAGGAGAGTTGTGTGTGCAGTGTTTAAAATGATTCTGCACTCATCAAAGATCATTAATAAGTAAGGAGCGCTCTGTTGTTTGTAAGGATCTGGCAAGTCAAATCCCTCCTATGTGCTGTTGTCAAGGACTGGCTGAGAAAAAAACAATAGTAAAAGGTCCTCGATATAAGAGGAATGATCGACTGTTTTTAAGAATGTACTGCAAAAATGCTAATTAAAGACCCTCTGCATGATTTTGGTCATCTGCTGCAAATGCCAGTCAAAGATGTTCTATATGACTGGAGTACTGTGCTGTTTTTGGTCATCTATTGCAAAACCCCCTAGTCAAAGGTCCTATATATGACATGAGTGTTGTGCTGTTTTTGGTCATCTATTGCAAAACCCCCTAGTCAAAGGTCCTATATATGACATGAGTGTTGTGCTGTTTTTGGTCATCTGTTGCAAAACACCATAGTCAAAGGTCCTATATATGACATGAGTGCTGTGCTATTTTTGGTCATCTATTGATTTGAGTCATCTGTTGCAAAAACCCTAGTCAAAGATCCTCTATATGACATGAGTGCTGTGCTATTTTTGGTCATATAGGACAGGAGTGTGCCAATACTGTACTTAATGTCCTTTCAGATCAAGGGTAGCAAACAAGCAACTGGACTGCAGATTGTCGTCTCTAAACTGACGATCACTGATCAGACACACAATCATGTCCAAAGCTGCACTTATGTGTTAGGCACAAATCTTAGCGCTTGTGTCATCTGGAAGACATTTAGCACGATATGATGACTTTGTTGCTACGACCTTATATTATTACAACATAAACTAAATACAGCACCAATTTCCCCCAAATTCTACCGATAACACTCCGTAATAACAGAAAGGAAGTTGCACCTTTGATGACATAAGTATACGATGCCATAAGCACGAGTGAGTGACGGCGTATTAAAAGCGCGTGTCCTCCTGCACCCTTCGCCCATCCTCTCATCCTGCAGACACAAGGGTAGTTGGGAGGGTGGGGTAAGTGTGTGTGTGTGTGTGTGTGTGTGTGTGTGTGTGTGCGCGTGTGTGTGTGGGGGGGAGGGGGGGGGGGCTGCTCACTTCCTGTGTCAGATCTAAATATTTACACTCGCCTGCGTCCCGAGTGGCAAGGCGGAGGGCTCTTGATGTTCCGGGTTATGTAAAGTCCAAAGCGCCGCATACGGCCTGTCCTTGTTAGGGCAGATTTGGCAACTTTATTACCGTAAAGTCATGTTGCAACTCATTTATATTGCTGCCATTCAACACTGTAATAGAACGACAATGAAGTAAAACTAGACGCGCAATGGAAGGTTCTTTCAGGTCCACACTGTCACCGAGTGGCCGTCTATAGGTACTGCTGGGATTTGTACGTGCCACTCATAAGAAGACATTCTGGTCCATCCATCCACCTTCTTCTGCTTAGCCGAGGTCGGGTCGCGGGGGCAGCAGCTTAAGCAGGAAAGCCCAGACTTCCCTCTCGCCAGCCACTTCGTCCATCTCTTCCCCATGGCCTTCTACCGGTTGGACGTGCCCTAAACACCTCCCTAGGGAGGCGTTCAGATTGCATTCTGACCAGATGCCCTAACCACCTCATCTGGCTCCTCTTGATGTGGAGGAGCAGCGGCTTTACTTTGAGCTCCCCCTGGATGACAGAGCTTCTCACCCTATCTCTGAGCGAGAATCCCGGCACCCGGCGGAGGAAACTCATTTTGGCAGCTTGTACCTTTGATATTGTCCTTCCGGTCATAACCCAAAGCTCATGACCATAAGTGAGGATGGGAACGTAGATCGACCGGTACATTGAGAGCTTTGCCTTCCGGCTCAGCTCCTTCTTCACCACAACGGATCGATACATCTTCCGCATTACTGAAGACGCCGCACCGATCCGCCTGTCGACCTCACGATCCACTCTTCCCTCCCTCGTGAACAAGATTCCGAGGTACTTGAACTCCTCCACTTGGGGCAGGGTCTCCTCCCCAACCCGGAGAATACACTCCACCCTTTTCCGGGCGAGAACCATGGACTCGGACTTGGAGGTGCTGATTCTCCAAGTCCAAGACATTCTTCAAGACATTCTGGTTTTCTTGCAATTATTTATTGTATTAATTATTTGTAGTATGTAGTGTATTCATGTAATTGTATGTTCTACATGCAGCCATCTTGGCAGAAACTGCTGATGGCACACATTTTTTATATTCAATACAGTGGTTCGTCTGATGTGTACAGAAAAATTGTGTCACGAGTTCTGGTTCTTTGGTTTCAACATGTATTTTTTGTTTAATACAAAGTAGTGATTTTTTTGTTCCAATAAAAGTATATTTTGTAATATTGGTTTTGTAGTTCTTGTGTTTTGTATTGTGTTCGACAGTGCATCGGCATTGTTATAGCATTGGTATTAGTAGGTGCAGTAGTAGCAGTAGCATTAGTTTTAGAAATTGTCATAGCATTAACATTCGTCTTAGTAGTCGTGGTAGTATTAGTACTACTAATTAGTAGCATTAGCATTGGTATCATTAATATTAGTAGTCGTACTAGTCGTACTAGTCGTAGTATTAGTATTAGCGTTATTAGTAGTCATAGCATTAGCTTTAGTAGTCGTAGCATTACGAATCACAGTATTAGCATTTGCGTTAACATTAGTAGTCGCGTTAATATTAGTAGTCGTAGCATTAGCGATATGAGTATTCAAAGCATTACCAGTCGTAGTAGCACTAGCAATCGTAGTGTTAGCATTTGCACTAATATTACAAGTCTTAGCATTAGCAGTCATAGTAGCATTAGCAGTCAAATGATTAACATTTGCAATAATATTAGTAGTCATAGCATTAGTATTACTAGTATTGTAGTTGTATTAGCATTATTAGTAGTAGCGTTAGTAGTCAAATTATTAACATTAGCAATAATAATAGTAGTTGTAGCATTAGTACTATTAGTATTGCAGTTGCCTTAGTATTATTAGTAGAAACATTAGCATAAGTAGTAGTTTTACTAGTCGTTGCATTGTTAGTAGTAGTGCTGTAGTTGCATTCGCATAAGTATAATTAGTACTGTAGTAGTTAATAGTAAGGGTATCATTATTACCATTAGTATAATTAATAACATTAGCATTATGTCTTTAATGTCCTTTTTGTTCTTTGATTTTTGATGTTTCCCTCTTACATACATGTAAGAGGGATGTGTGCTATGGCTATGAGTTGTTTTTTTCCCCTTGGCCTCAGCCTGGACCCCCTCTCCAGGGGCCCAGGCTTAGACCGATTTTTTTTATTTTATTTTATTCTTTTTTTTTTTCCTCCCATTCCCCCCCACTTGTTTACCAGTATCTCAACTTTTTTGTAAGGGGCGCCGGAAGTTGGCAGACCCGTCACCGATCCTGTTCTGTCTCCCTGTAATGTTTGTCTGATCTTGATTGGGATTGTGCTGAAAATTTTAATTTCCCCTCGGGGATTAATAAAGTATGTCTGATTCTGATTCTGATTCTGATTCTGATTAGTAGTAGTTAAAAGTAGTTGGTAGTTGTAGCAAAAGTATTAGTATTATTAGTATTGTAATTGTATTAGCATAAGTAGTAACATTTAGTATTGGAGTTGAAGTTTTAGTAGTAGTAGTAGCATCAGTATTATTGGTAGTTGTAATATTAACGGTATTATCAATACTGATAATAGTAGTTGTATTAGCAGAAGTAGTAATAATGTGAAATTAATGTATAACCTATTTTTAGGGGGGTGTTTGTGTACCATTTATTATGTAATACTGTTGAAAAATGTTGCTGTGTCAGCTACATTGAAATTGTGCAATTTAAAGAGAAAATCGTTGCTGGGGGTATGTGGGACACTGCAGGTTTTTTTTTTTCATATAAAACACTTCTGGTGGATACATTTTCCAAACAAAAAGGTGTTCTAAAGTCAAGAAGTGATGAGTCATGTGAGGTTGTAGCGAGGCGCGTTGTGGTGTCGCCTTTGTGACTGGATGTGGGTCACGCTACGTGATGAGGTCGCACGGCGGCCATCAGACTGACCTGCTTGGCCGGGCCCTCTGGACGCCTCCTGCGTCTGCGTGGATCGGTTGCGGTTCTGCTGGCGCTGGCGCTTGCCACCGGCGGAGCGGGTTGTGCGGATGTGCACATCGCTGACCTTGAAGAACGCCACCATGAAGGGCTGCTTCTCCAGAGCGCCGTCACGCCCGATCAGCCCGGCATCTTTGGGGCTTATGCCTTGGCCTGTTTTTGCGGGGAAACATTCCAAGTATGTTTACAAAAAAATCAATGCACGGACAACAGTGGATGAGTGTTGTATAGTTCATACAGTTATTATATCTTACCGCTGCTGGTCTCCACGCTGACCTGCAGGCCCAAGTTGTGCAGCGGACTCATCACCCAAAGGTTACTTGTGGCCGTGATGTCAAACTCCAGCCAGCCTTCTTCCTGCGCCCACAGCCAGCGAGACTCCAGCAGGAACAAGTCAGCTTCTCTGGAAGACAAGAAGTCATAAAGACGCTCTTTTCAATTAAACATACTAGCAATGATGATGCAAAAACAACACCTGAAAGCACCTGAATTAAAACGTTTTATTCAAAAATAAAGAAATATTCAGACACCTGGGCCAAAAAAAAATCTGAGCAAAAAAAGTATTGCATTAAAGCAAGAAAATACAGAATTCTAGTAAAACTATAATATTCAAGAAAGAAAATACCAAATTTAAGAAAATATAAGATTTTAGCAAGAAAATATAGAATTTATGAAAGAAAATATTTATTTTAAGAAAATATAGTACTCAAAAAAGAATACAGGATTTAATAAAAACTACATTTGAGCAAGAAAATACAGAATTTTAAGGAAAAATTTAAAAATGTATGCAAGACAAAATTTAAAGACCTATTGAAACCCATTACTACCGACCACGCAGTCTGATACTTTATATATCAATGATGAAATATTAACATTGCAACACATGCCAATACGGCCTTTTTAGTTTACTAAATTGCAATTTTAAATTTACCAGGAGTTTTGTCTTGAAAACGTTGTGTAATGATGACGTGTAGGCAAGACGTCACGGGTTTTTAGGAAGCATGAGCGCTGCACACACACACATCTAAAAGTTGTCTGCTTTAACCGCATAATTACACAGGATTTTGGAGATCTGTGTTGCTGAATATTTTGCGATTTGTTCAATTAATATTGGAGAAGTCAAAGTAGAAAGATGGAGTTGGGAAGCTTTAGCCTTTAGCCACACAAACACACGGTGATTCCTTGTTTAAAATTCCTGGAGGTGAAACTTTACTATGGATCAGAGCGCGGTCAAGCGAACATGAATCACGACGGAATGTCAACCAGCAGGTTTCGGTGACAAAATTGTGGTTAAAAAGTCGCTTCTTACCGGAGAAAAGTTGCGCTTGTGCCGTTCATAGCTGCGACTTCCGGTAAAGGCAGGGCTTTTCTCTTAGCACCGAAAGTTGCGAACTTTATTGTGGATGTTCTCTACTAAATCCTTTCAGCAAAAATATGGCAATATCGCGAGGTGATCAAGTATGCCACATAGAATGGACCTGCTATCCCCGTTTAAATAAGAAAATCTAATTTTATTAGGCCTTTACGCACTAAAATATGTAATTTAAATAGAAAATATAGAATTAAGCACAAAAATACAAAGTTTGAAGAACATATAAAATGTAAGAACATTTTAAATTCAAGCAAGACAATATAGAAATTAATCAAAAGGAATACAGAATTCGAGCAAAAAAAGAAAGAATGTGTGAACATAAATATTTTGAGGGAGAAAACCTAAAATTCAAGCAAAATAAAATTAAAGCAAGAAAATGTACAATTTAAGCAAATAGACAATTTGAACAAGAACATATATAATTTGAGGAACAACATACAACATTTATCCAATAAAATATAGAATTTAAGAAAATATAGACTTTTGGGAAGAAAATCAAGAACTCAAGAAAGCACATGTACAATTTTAAGAAAAATAATTTTAGCAAGAAAATACATAATTTAAGAAAATACAGAATTTTACTACGACCATATACAATTTAAGGTAATACAAAATTTGAAGGAAAAAATATAAAATGTAAGCAATAACATATGGAATTAATGCTAGAAAATGTAGAATTCAAGCTGTAAAAATGCATAATTTGAGGGACATAAAATACAATTTAAGCAACAACATGTCCAAGAAGAAGAAGGAAGAAGTACAGCTTATTTGATCCTACCATTTTTCCATTTCATAGCAATTAGTAACACATTTGTTCACTTTGTTTTGTTACACAATTTACATCAATAATAAATACAACTGTCCTCTTATATAAATCGTAAGTTACAATTTATATCACTAGATGAATAAGATTAAATCATTTGGTTATGGTTCAAGATGTTTATCAGGATTCCTCTTATTTGTGCTTTGTAAAAAATGTTTAACAGTTGCTTATACTGGATCAAAAAGTACTTTGTTTGACATATTATGTTAATCAATTCCATAGTTCAACTCTGTATACTTATATGGTAAAGGTTTTAAGTGTTGTACATACTTACATATGCTTTAAGCAAGAAAGCATACAGTGCATCCACAAAGTATTCAGTGTTTCCCTTTTTCTACATTTATTTTCCACAATATTATTTTATTCCACAAGGCAGCAAATTATTTTTTGTCTTCAAATTTCTACACAATTTTTTTTTTTAATATGTTGCTAAATTATCCAAATTTAAAAATAAAAATTCCCATGTACATAAGTATTAGCAGCTTTTGCCATGCAGCTCAAAAGTAAGTTCAGGTGCATCCTGGTTCAACTGATCATCTTTGAGATGTTGCTACAGCTTAATTGTGGTCCACATGTGGTAAATGAAGTTGGTTGGACATGACTTGCAAAGGCACACACATGTCTATATACACTGTATTGCCAAAAGTATTTGGCCACCTGCCTTATCTCACATATGAACTTGAAGTGCCATCCCATTTCTAACCCATAGGGTTCAATATAATGCTGGTCCACCTTTTGCAGCTATTACAGCTTCAACTCTTCTGGGAAGTCTGTCTACAAGGTTGCGGAGTGCGTTTATAGGAATTTTCCACCATTCTTCCAAAAGCGCATTGGTGAGGTCACACACTGATGTTGGTCGAGAAGGCCTGGCTCTCAGTCTCCGTTTTAATTCATCCCAAAGGTGTTCTATCGGGCTCAGGTCAGGACTCTGTGCAGGCCAGTCAAGTTCATCCACACCAGACTCTTTCATACATGTCTTTATGGACCTTTCTTTGTGCACTGGTTCTCAGTCATGTTGGAAGAGGAAGGGGCTTGCTCCAAATTGTTCCCACAAGGTTGGAGGCATAATATTGTCCAAAATGTTTTCGTATCCTGGTGCATTCCAAGTTCCTTTCACTGGAACTAAGGGGGCAAGCCCAACTCCTGAAAACAACCCTACACCATAATTTCATAAGTTTACGTGACTGACTGTGCAGAAAGTCGGTGACCTCTTTGCACTATGCGCTTCAGCATCCACTGACCCCTCTCTAATATGGCCTACCACTTTGTGGCTGAGTTGCTGTTGTTCCCAAACTCTTCCATTTTCTTATGATAAAGCCGACAGTTGAACTTTGGAAAATTTAGGAGCGAAGAAAATTTCTCGACTGGATTTGTTGCACAGGTGGCATCCCATGACAGTTCCACGCTGGAAAGGGGGCCATTGTGTCACAAATGCTAGTAAAAACATTCTCCATGCCCAAGTGCTCGATTTTATACACCTGTGGCCAGGCCAAGTGATTAGGACACCTGATTCTGATCATTTGGATGGGTGGCCAAATACTTTGGGCAATATTAAGGTGGCAAAATACTATTGGCAAGCATTAAGTTGAAAAAATTATCTGCAGACCTCCGAGACAGAAAAGTCTGGAGCAGGGGCCGGGAACCTTTTTGGCTGAGAGAGCCATACAAGCCAAATATTTTTAAAATGATTTCCGTGAGAGCCATATAAAAAAAATTTCAAGACTTAATTCAACTAAATGCGTGCATTTTTAGGTAACACCAACATTAATTTTAGAGTATATTAAGTCTCTTATTATTTTTAATAACATTGTTGTTCTGAAGCTAACCAACAATAAATAATATACTTCTTACCATTAATGCGACTTCTCGAACAGGTGCGGTAGAAACCGGATGAATGGATAAAAATGCAGGAGAATGTTTTATATTTTGAACGATATTTTTGACACTGTGATCACCAGCGGAATTATTCATTACTTATCCTGTTAAGCAATGTCAGCTAAGATTTATCTGAGAGCCAGATGCAGTCATCAAAAGAGCCACATCTGGCTCTAGAGCCATAGGTCCCCTACCCCTGGTCTAGAGGCACAAATCTGGGGAAGGGTACAGAAGAATATCTGCTGCCTTGAAAGTCCCAATGAGCACAGTGGACCCCATCATCCGTACATAGTAGAAGATGGAACAACCAAGACTCTTACTAAAACTGAAGGGCCGTCTAAACTGAAGCCCTAGTGAGGGAGGTGACCAAGAACCCGATGGTCACTCTGTCAGAGCTACAGCGTTCCTCTGTGGAGAGAGGAGAATATTTCAGGAGGACAACCATCTCTGCAGCAAACCACCAATCAGGCCTGTATGGTATAGTGGCCAGGAAGTGATTCCTTGGAAAAAGGCACATGGCAGCCCACCTGGAATTTTGTCAAAATGCACCTGGAAAAAACTCTCAGACCATGAGGAACAAAAATCTCTGGTCAAAGTTTGAAGTTTTTAGCGGGACTACCAGGCAACATGTTGGGAGGAAACCAAGCACCATTCATAACCAGGCCAATACCATCCCTACAGTGAAGCATGGTGGTGGCAGCATCATGCTGTGGGGAGGGTTTTCAGCGACAGGATAGAGGGAAATATGAATGTAGCATTGCACAGAGACATACTGGATGAAAACCAATCCCATCCAACCTGATGAGTCTTGAGAGGTGCTGCAAAGAGGAATGGGTGAAACTGCCCCAGGATAGGTGTGCCAAGCTTGTGGCATTGTCTTCAAAAATACTTGAGGCTGTAATTGTTGCCAATGGTGCGTCAACAAGGAAATGCTGTGAATACTTACCTACATGTGATTTCTCAGTTTTTTAGATAATTTGCAGGAAAAAAAATGTTTCACATTGTCATTATTGTGTGTAACATTTTGAAAAAAATTATAATTTAATTTTGGAATGAGGCTGTCACATAAAATATGGAAAAAAGTATAGTGCTGTGAATACTTTCCAGATGCACCGTATAGTTGGAAAATATTGAATTTGAAAAACAACATTTAGAACCTAAGTATCAAATCAAATCAAATCAACTTAATCTATAAAGCATATGGGGGACTGTGTGGCGAAGTTGGTAGAATGGCTGTGCCAGCAATCTGAGGATTACTGGTTCAATCCCCACCTTCTACCATCTAAGTCACGTCCGTTGTGTCCTTGGGCAAGACACTTCACCCTTGCTCCTGATGGGTCCTGGTGAGCGCCTTGCATGGCAGCTCCCGCCATCAGTGTGTGAATGGACGAATGTGGAAATACTGTCAAAGCGCTTTGGGCTCCTTAAAAGGGGTAGAAAAGCACTATACAAGTACAACCCATTTACCATTTAAAATTTACAACAGAGGTAGCCTAAGTGCTGTACAATAGGCAGGTTAAAAGATAACACAAGAAAAAACGAGCAAACACAACACAACACAAACAGAGCACGGTAAAAATAAAAATAAAACATTAAAACAGGTTGATAGCAGGTGCATTATGGCAGTGGTTCTCAACCTTTTTTCAGTGATGTACCCCCTGTGAACATTTTTTTAATTCAAGTACCCCCTAATCAGAGCAAATAATTTTTGGTTGAAAAAAAGAGATAAAGAAGTAAAATACAGCACTATGTCATCAGTTTCCGATATATTAAATTGTATAACAGTGCAAAATATTGCTCATTTGTAGTGGTCTTTCTTGAACTATTTGGAAAAAACATATAAAAATAACTAAAAACTTGTTGAAATATAAACAAGTGATTCAATTGTAAATAAAGATTTCTACACATAGAAGTAATCATCAACTTAAAGTGCCCTCTTTGGGGATTGTAATAGAGATCCATCTGGATTCATGAACTTAATTCTAAACATTTCTTCACAAAAAAAGAAATCTTTAACATTAATATTTATGGAACATGTCCACAACAAAAAAATGTAGCTGTCAACACTGAATATTGCATTGTTTCATTTCTTTTCACAGTTTATGAACTTACATTCATATTTTGTTGAAGTATTATTCAATAGATATATTTGTAAAGGATTTTTGAAATATTGCTATTTTTGGAATTTTTTTTTTTAAATATCTTGTACCCCTTGGCATACCTTCAAGTACCCCAAGGGGTACGCGTACCCCCATTTGAGAACCACTGCATTATGGGATGCCATAGCAGGATGGAGATCACAGAATGTTAAAGGCCATGGAATAAAAGTGTTTTTAAGAGTGATTTAAACACCATATGAAAATAAAGAACTTAGCAAGACAATTTAGAAGGAAAATTTGCCCCCCAAAAATTTGGAATTTAAATATAGACGTGCATCTCAAACAGCTTCCATGCATCTGGGAAAAGATAACGCAATGTCAGTGTGTCTCTCTAGGATTTTAAGCCTATTTGTGAGGTCAGAGGTCATGTTTGTCCAAATGATAGAGGACCGTGTCCAATGAAATGAGTGAAGAGTTTACTGGAAGAGTCCGAGTGATAAGAGGGTCTCTGTGCTCCCACTGTACATTACAGTGGTAATGACATGTCCTCCTGGAGACACATCAAAGCCTGACAATCATCCAGGTGTTCAGAGAATGTCCCTGCAGTCATGCATCAGCGGCTCCTCTTTATTGCTCATTAATTAGGGTGCTTCTGCCCGTTAGCCCACCACCACACCCCCGCGCTGTGTTCTGCACGTCTTGTGTTTGTGGACACACACCTGGCGAGAGGACAGCAGGGGGGCCACGAGAGTTGCCTTCAGGGCCGGCGCCGCCCGCGTGAATCCTAACTTTTTGCGGCATGGAGAATAATTTAGCACAGCAGGGGGCCGCAATTAGATCATCTGGTGTATCATGTGGTTTAGTCACATCCAAGTACATCACATTCTTACTATTGGTCTGAAAAGGAGTACAAAGATAGACAGCCAATACAGATTACATCACTTATTTCAAAACTGTTTCCTGATTAAAGGCCTACTGAACTGCGATTTTCTTATTTAAACGGGAACAGCAGGTCCATTCTATGTGTCCTACTTGATCATTTCGCGATATTGCTATATTTTTTGCTGAAAGGATTTAGTAGAGAACATCGACGATAAAGTTTGCAACTTTTGGTCGCTAATAAAAAAAGCCTTGCCTGTACCGGAAGTAGCAGACAATGTGCGCGTGATGTCACGGGTTGTAGGGCTCCTCACATCCGCACATTGTTTATAATGTGAGCCTCCAGCAGCAAGAGCTATTCGGACCGAGAAAGCGACAATTTCCCCATTAATTTGAGCGAGGATGAAAGATTTGTGGATGAGGAAATTTAGAGTGAAGGACTAGAAAAAATAAATAAATAAATAAAAAAAGTAAATAAAAAAAAAAGGCGATTGCATTGGGAGCGATTCAGATGTTTTTAGACACATTTACTAGGATAATTTTGGGAAATCCCTTATCTTTCTATTGTGTTGCTAGTGTTTTAGTGAGTTAAATAATACCTTACAGTCGGAGGGGTGTGTCCACGGGTGTGTTGACGCCAGTCTCTGAGAGAAGTCACAAAGCTGCAGCAGGACAGAAGCTCTGCTGATCTCCGGTAAGAGGCGACTTTTTACCACAATTTTCTCACCGAAACCTGCCGGTTGACAAGTGGTCGGGAACCATGTTCACTTGACCGCTCTGATCCATAGTAAAGCTTAACCTCCGGGAATTTTAAAGAAGGAAACACCGTGTATTTGTGTGGCTAAAGGCTAAAGCTTCCCACCTCCATCTTTCTACTTTGACTTCTCCATTATTAATTGAACAAATTGCACAAGATTCAGCAACACAGATGTCCAAAATACTGTGTAATGCGCGATGAAAAGAGACGACTTTTAGCCGCAAGTGGTGCTGGGCTAATATGTCCCCTCCAACATATAACGTCACAAACACGCGTCATCATACGCGTCATCATTCCGCAACGTTTTCAACAGGAAACTCCGCGGGAAATTTAAAACCGTATTGGCATGTGTTGCAATGTTAATATTTCATCATTGATATATAAACTATCAGACTGCGTGGTCGGTAGTAGTGGGTTTCAGTAGGCCTTTAAAAATTGCATAAATATTACATAGCCAAAAAATATTTTCAAAAATGTTGTAATTTTTGAGGCTGACAATTTTTTTTTTAAATTTGCTATTTAAAAAATAGAAAAAATGTTCTGGCTATTGCGATCTTTTAAATAGTCAATTAAAGGCAATTATATCTGCTTTTGAAATTTAGTTTGAAGTTTTGTTTGAATTCTTTTACGATATTTTTATATTTAAAAAATATGTTGTTCAGCAAACAGGTGCTTTTGGGGGGGTTTTCTTAATCATCCAGAAGTCATAATTTTACCACAGTACAGTCAAAACTAATTTCATGATTTAAAAAAGTAATTGACCATAGTCTGAAAAAAGGTTGAAATATTAGAAAATGTAAGTTTCAATATTTTGAAAATATATATTTTTTTTCTTCTTCAAAATACAGGGTAAAAACAATACAAAATAAAGTTTCCTGTGTTCCTAATCCTCTTTTTTTTTTTGGATGCAGGCATTCATTTTTAATTTGTTTTAATATGTGAAGTGAAGTGAATTATATTTATATAGCGCTTTTCTCTAGTGACTCAAAGCGCTTTACATAGTGAAACCCAATATCTAAGTTACATTTAAACCAGTGTGGGTGGCACTGGGAGCAGGTGGGTAAAGTGTCTTGCCAAAGGACACAACGGCAGTGACTAGGATGGCTGAAGAGGGAATCGAACCTGGAACCTTCAAGTTGCTGGCACGGCCGCTCTACCAACCGAGCTATGCTGTAAGGCCAACCAACAAGGGGGTTTTGAACAGCACTGCGTGGCTTCAATGTAGTGCAATACTAAAGGGGAACTGCACTTTCTTTTTGTTTCCTTCACAGTCATGAGAGACCGGAAGAAAAACTTTTTTTTTTTTTGCCATCTAACATGTAAAAATCAGCTCGTTCTTGGTGGCTAGCAATGAAGCTAATGGGAACAATCCATTGTACCTCTAAATACCTTTAGAAATGGATTCAAAAATCAACAATACTTAATTTACCATTTGTAACCAGTATAATAACCAAACTGTATTAACCTAAAATCCTGTAAGAGAGAACACCGAAGAAATGTTTTTCTAGCATACTAACACATCAGCGTGCTATGGTATTAGCCATAATAGTGCAATATGTTTTCATAACATGGTCACTACTGCCTAGTTTCTCTTGTTATATTCTTATTTTACTGTTATATTTTTATTCTCGTTGTTGGTTTTTATTTTTATTCTTATTTTAATATTTTTGTATTTTGTTTCCATTATAACCCCATTATTTACTTTTTACTGTTTAATTGATCTCAACTCTGTACACTGCTGCTGCAATTTTAAATTTTCCAGAAGGAACTCTCCTGAAGGAAACAATAAAGTACTATCTATCTATCTATCTATCTATAAGATATCTCCGGCAAGAGATAAGCTAGCTTCTACGTTAGCACCCGAATCACATTTGAGTTGGTAATAGGATAGGTCAACAATCGTCACTGACTAAAAAACATGAACAATCACATTACAGTATTTGTCAAGTATTAGCCCACATTTCATGTTTTGTTTATACACAGCTAGCCAGACAGTGTATGTACTGTAGTTGTAATAACACGCATGACGTGCTGCATGTATCATGATCAACTGTATAGTGACTCACTCAATGGACAGTTGTTCGTTTAGTCTCGCTGGCTGGGGACATTTCCAGTGGATTTTGGGTAAGCAATCCATTTATGTCTAAATAGCTTAGCTCCAATTTCCACATTTACGGCGTCAAAATCACACTGACCTCACTCTCTCGGCTTTCATGTGCTCCAACGTTTCACCCTCTGTTCATGCTCGCTTCTATAACCAGCAGTTCATCCTCCATATTTTCAGGTTCAAAAAGATATGATTGTGAATTCTCATTTGTTCAAAAATAGTAGTCTTCGTTGTCTTTGACCAAGTCTGCCATGATTAGAACACACGTATTTGTTTCCGGAAGTAGGAACACATTTGTTGACGAAAGTAAGAAGTGAGCTGCAATGGAAACGGAGGTCAATGCACCAAGGAAATTAGTTCTGGCAATGCTTAAAATGACCAAAATAGGGTAAATATTGTACATATAACATATTATTATGAACATGTCTGTTACTCCATTATATATAGACTTGCAGTGTGTTTATAAAATGTCGATGTATGCTTTTAAAGTTGTTTTAGGGGGCTTTGAAGGCTACAACAGTGACTCTCATTAATCATATCTTGCAAGTGTTTTCATCATCTTTAAAATCTTAAAAAAAAAAAAAGACAAATGTGTTTTTGTCTCTCAAAATGATTGTGAACAATAAGCACAATTCCAAAAGGTGCAGTTCCCCTTTAAGGTTAAAGGTCAAGTTGCTTCTTTATAATCTTCAGAAGTGTTTTGTTGAAGAAGTCAGTGTGTCAAAGTGTGACCAACTGGCATAACCTCGAGCACCAACATTTGTCCCGAGCTCATTGGACACCACATATTTGGCACTGTACCGTCTCACATTCCTCGCCTGCTGTTAGCCAAAACACCTGTCTGCTTTTTCACAAGGCAATAAGCTCCCTGCTGATTCAATGATTGCGAAATGTTAAGATTTAGATTATTCCCAGTTTCAGACTATTTCTTTTGTGCAATATAAATGATAAATGGGTTGTACTTGTATAGCGCTTTTCTACCTTCAAGGTACTCAAAGCGCTTTGACATTACTTCCACATTTACCCATTCACACACACATTCACACACTGATGGAGGGAGCTGCCATGCAAGGCGCCAACCAGCACCCATCAGGAGCAAGGGTGAAGTGTCTTGCTCAGGACACAACGGACGTTACGAGGTTGGTACTAGGTGGGATTTGAACCAGGGACCCTCGGGTTGCGCACGGCCACTCTTCCACTGCGCCACGCCGTCCCTAATATAATATATATATATATATATATATAATATATATAATATATAATTATTGTTTGTAATTAAATGATGTGTCTTCTATTAAGGATGAGCGCAGAAGCTTTGGGTTTTTAAAGACAATTGTTAGATTTGTGCTAGGTCATCATTTTTTTAAACCCTTTCCTGCAATTTTATTTTTTTCTTTGGGTGTGGCTCATTTAAAGCTATGGTTAAAAAGAAAAAATATGTTCCTAAAATAATACAGAGCTCGACTGGCCCTTTAATCTACCATCTAAGTGTGAAAATAAAAGGCTTTACGTGTACAGAGCAGCCATTGTAAAGATGAAGGAATGCAGAAAATAAGTACTGTAGCTCCTAATAGCCTTCAAGCCTTTGGACAGAAAGGACAAATATGCATTGGAAGCATCTTTAGATGGACTTCTTAGATCTTTTCAATCCATTCTGGATCACTTTGAGCCTCAGAGCGCTTGAGACCGCACCCAAACTGTTTGGACTAGTGAGCACGCTGGCTATACAGCTGCAAAATAAGGGACTTCAATATGATGAGAAATAAGTTGTAATAATAGAGGAAAATAGCATGCATGAATACAAGAAGAAAACCAAAAAAAAACTGTCTTAATCTTGCAAGAAAAGACCGGATTTGATATAGAAAAAATAAAATAAAAATAAAAAGAACGTTTTTTTATTAAAATAAAGTTTAAGTGTGAGGAGAATAAAAATTTAATTTTATGACATATTGCATCATATCATAAGTAATGTTGTTAAATTAAAAAACGTATTTAATTATTTTATAAATAAAAAATCATTAAATGTGTATATATATATATATATATATATATAGGTGTGGGAAAAAATCACAAGACTACTTCATCTCTACAGATCTGTTTCATGAGGGGTTCCCTCAATCATCAGGAGATTTGATTGAGGGAACCCCTCATGAAACAGATCTGTAGAGATGAAGTAGTCTTGTGATTTTTTCCCACACCTACATATTGCGCTCTACCACGGTATCGAGCACTATTCTCCGGATAATCCAATCAAGACATATATATATATATATATATATATATATATATATATATATATATATATATATACATATACACACACATATAAATATATACATATATAAAATATATATATATATATATATATATATATATATATATATATATACATATATATATATATACATATACACACACATATAAATATATACATATATAAAATATATATATATATATACATATATCATTTTTGGCGGTCATCGAAGCAAGTATGACGATCATCCAGGTAGGGGTGTATCCCTTTATGGAGGATGCCTGTGCGTGACTTTGTTTAACGTGGGGAGACTGGTGCACAGACAGTCACCACACGATCCTTGACAGAATCGGGTCAGGGTTCAGTGGCATGGAGTCCAAGGCGACTGGGGACCCTTCTCTGCTGCAGCCTTCTTCCGACATCACAGCCTTTGTGGTAGTTCTTAAATCTACCGTCTTCCGCCTGCTCTGCCGTTGAAGTCTTCACCGCATACTTGCCAACCCTCCCAGATTTTCCGGAAGACTCCTGAAATTCAGCGCCTCTCCGGAAAACCTCCCGGGACAAATTTTCTCCCGAAAATCTCCCAAAATTCATGCCGACCTGAGTGAGGACAGCCTGTTTTCACGTCCGCTTTCCCACGATATAAACAGCGTGTCTGCCCAATGACGTTATAGCTGTAGAATGATCGAGGGCGAGTTCTTGGTTTTTCTTATGTGGGTTTATTGTTAGGCAGTTTCATTAAAGTCCTCCCAGCCGGGTAACAACACACAACAACAGCAGCAGTCACGTTTTCGTATACCGTAAAGCAGTTCGTCTGCCGTAAACAGCAATGTTGTGACACTCTTTAACAGGACAATACTGACATCTACTGTACATGCACCACAACACCTCCAAGCAACACCTCCAGGCAACTTCAACCCTTTACTAATACCCTCCTCCATTCACATCCCATCTCCCCGGATTGTAAATAACCTAATGTAAATAATCGAATGTATTTCTAATGTATATACTTGTTCTTATGCTATCTGAACTCACTATGTTCTCTGCTGGCTGTACATATCCTACTAAGTAAGACCTACACTGTTTCAATTTCCACATTTCTCTGTTGATGCAATTGTTGATGACTGAAGTACTGATATTAACCAAAGATCCTCATCCCACCCCCCGGATTGTAAATAATGTAAATAATTCAATGTTCCAATCAATCAATCTTGCATATGTGACAATAACATCTAAGGCTTTTAGAGAGTGCAGTGCACAACTGCGCACACAACAGCTGCAAATATACTCCTCCCCTCTTAACCACGCCCCAACCACACCACACCCCACCCCGACCACGCCCCCACCTCCGAAATCGGATGTCTCAAGGTTGGCAGGTATGCTTCACCGTATCCCTGGCTAGGGGGCAGTCAGGTACTAGGCCTTTGCCAAGGGCCACCTGGGGTAACAGTAGTAAAGGGGTTAACCTTCTAGTGCTCCAAGACCCAATAGAGGAGCCTCCACTGCCAGATGCACTTTAACGTCATGCCCAGGACTATATATACTTATATATATATATATATATATATATATATATATATATATATGTAAATGTATGTATGTGTGTGTGTGTGTGTGTGTGCATGTAATTGAGTTGGCCACACCTAATGTTTTTGCTATCACTCTGATGGGTTTGTTTTGATTTTTCAACCTAATGATGGCTTGCTTCACTGATAGTGACAGCTCTTTGGACTTCATATTAAGAGATGACCGCCCCAGATTCCAAATGAATATACCACACTTGAAATTACATTGTGGCCTTTTATCTGCTCTCTGTAAATGAAATAATACTGTAGGGATGGTATTGGCCTGGTGATGAGCGATGCCTGTTTTCCTCCAAACATGATGTCTAGCATTCAGGCCAAAGACTACAATCTTTGCCTCATCAGACCAGATCATTTCGTTTCTCATGGTCTGAGAGTTTTTCAGGTGCATTTTGGTAAACTTTTTACAAAGAAATGGCTTCTGTCTGGCCACTCTATACAGGCCTGATTGGTGGTTTGCTGCAGAGATGGTTGTCCTTCTTGAAGGTTCTACTCTTTCCAGAAAGGAATCCGGTAGCTCTGACAGAGTGACCATCGGGTTCTTGATCACCTCTCTGAATAGACCAAAGATACTGTAGGTGTGCCAAGATTCTAGCATCATACTCAAAAAGACTTGAGGCTGTAATTGCTGCCAAAAGTTGCATCAACCAAGAATTAAGCAAAGGGTCTGAATACTTATCTACATAAGGGGGCGGTATAGCTCGGTTGGTAGAGTGGCCGTGCCAGCAACTTGAGGGTTCCAGGTTCGATCCCCGCTTCCGCCATCCTGGTCACTGCCGTTGTGTCCTTGAGCAAGACATTTTACCCACCTGCTCCCAGTGCCACCCACACTGGTTTAAATGCAACTTAGATATTGGGTTTCACTATGTAAAAGCGCTTTGACTCACTAGAGCAGGGGTAGGGAACTTATGGCTCTCGAGCCAGATGTGGCTCTTTTGATGACTCCATCTGGCTCTCAGATAAACCTTAGCTGACATTGCTTAACACAATAAGTAATTAATCATTCTGCTGGTAATCCCAGTTTTGATTGATTGAAACTTTTATTAGTAGATTGCACAGTACAGTACATATTCCGTACAATTGACCACTAAATGGTTACACCATTTTTCAACTTGTTTAAGTCGAGATCCATGCAAATTAATTCATGGTAGGTGTTAAAAGCAATTTTGAAAATATAAAATATTCTCATGCATTTTAATCCATCCATTCGTTTTCTACCTCATTAGTTCAAGAAGTCGCATTAAGAAGTAATTTATTTATTATTGGTTAGCTTCAGAATAGCAATGTTATTAAAAAGAATAAGAGACTTACTATACTCTAAAAATGTTGGTCTTACTTAAAAATGCACGCATTTAGTTGTATTCAGTGTTAAAAAATATTATATGGCTCTCACAGAAATACATTTTAAAATATTTGGCTTTCATGGCTCTCTCAGCCAAAAAGGTTCCCGACCCCTGCACTAGAGAAAAGCGCTATATAAATATAATTTACAATTCATTCACATATGATTGGAGTTTTTTAAATTTTTAATACATTTGCAAAAATTTCGACATTTATGTTTAATAAAATGAACTTTTTTGATTTTAGCAAATGGCTGCAATGAAACAGAGTGAAACATTTAAAGGGGTCTTTCTGTACCCACTGTATTTTGGGAATTTAATTTAAATTTCAAATTTATTATACAAAGTTCTAATAATAAAGTCTTCTTTTCAAAGAAAAAATAATTTTATTAGGGGAAAATTTACAACATTTTTAAGTGCTGAGTCTATCATTTTGGGATGAAGTCTTGAGTCAAAGAGTCAAAGAGTCAAAAAGTTTTCCTATGACGAGAAAAGATAAAACAATGCATTGGAACAAACCTCCTGGTCAGCGTTGGCTCCCACTAAAACATGGCTCTAAAACCTCACGATGTTTGCGTAGGCTTTAGGATGCAATGTAAATGTTTGTCATGTATTAGCTGCTTGGACAGGAGGATTTTGAAGCGCTGCTATTTCTGTGAGACGTGTTTTTGCTTCATTGGACATTGTAAACCTCCTCAGTGTTGACTCAGCCCTCTGCAAAAACCTTCTCCCCTTACAGAGGACACAGTGGCCTACCTGTCCGAGTGCTCCTTGACCACTTGGTAGACTCTGAGGAGGAAGGTGTCGTTGCGGAACGCTCGGCTCACGCACTCCTTGTACAGGCGGAACTCAGCCGCCGTCACGGCCTCGCCCTCGGGGATCTGCGACAGGTTGAACTTAAACTCTTTGTGATGGCGCCGCTGTGCAGAGAGCTGCCGGCCGTGCTCCACTGTGGGACACAAACACAACACTGTTAGCAGGATGATACAATTGGACTTTTTCCTGACAGTGGGCTTTCTTTAATGCATACATTGCCTTCACAAATAAATGCCATATATTTCGAAAAATATTTTAAAAAATTGAGATGTAGTTTTATTTTCATCTTGTTCCTTAAAAGTAACACATTTATAAAAAGTTACATTGTAACATTGCAAGAAAAAAAATCTCCATTTTATAGGAATTAGGTCCTTAATAATTTTATAGAGATAAAAAGTTGTGATTTTGTGAGAATAAAGTTGTAATATGACAAAAAAAAATATTCTTTTCAAGGATAACGTCCAAATGCTACAAGGGGAAAATATGTATATATTGTTTTACAATATGAGAAAAGTCATAAGTGTGTGTAAAAAAAAAGGGGGGGGAAATACAAAAAAATTAAATCCTAATATTACAAGAATATAAGTTGTAATATTAGAATAATTAAGTTGTATTACTGTATTTCAAGAACAAATATTAATTATAACTTAACTACTATAAAATATAACTTACCAAAAAATAAAGAACAAAAATCAGAAATTAAAAAAAAATTTGTGGTAATTCTACACGGAAAAAAGTAAAATCAACAAGAACAAAAGGGAAATAGTTTACAAGAATTTACTTTGATTAATTTCATTCAAAATAGAGGTAAAACATTTTTTAAAGTATAAAGCGTTAGTATTATGGAGTTTTTTTAAATTAAGAAATTCTAAACTCTATTAGTAAAAATAAATTGTAATATTACAACTATAAAAATAAAGACTAGAGAATAGGTCATAAAAAATGGTTACCGTAGACGACCACAACGTATGTTTTTCGGGCACTGATACTGAATCTATGATCTTTGGCAAAATTAGGTATGTGCCGATCGATCGGCCACTGATCACTATCAGCTGATTTTTGTGAAAAAGTATGTGATTGCTATTGCCGATTACTGCTGACCACAAACACAGATCACCTATGGCTGACACTGTATTTACTTTAATTGTAATTCAATTAAATCACATGGTCTCATATCATCTGACAAGGTTGCAAGTAGGTTAGATATCATTATTTAATATATTTAAAATTAAGAGCAAGATTACTAATTCAGTGTTAATATGCAAAGAACATAACGTCATGGCTGTATTGAGTTTCCAATCATTTCTACAACTCATTTTTTTTTTTTTTTTTGTGATAGAGTGATTGGAGCACATACTTGGTCACAAAAAACATTCATGTAGTTTGCTTCTTTTATGAAGTTATTATGGGTCGACTGAAAATGTGACCAAATCTGCTGGGTCAAAAGTATACATTCAGCTATTTTAATATTTGGCTACATGTCCCTTGGCAAAATTTCACTGTGATGAGGTGCTTTTGGTAGCCTTCTTGTTGAAGTTTTGACCACTCCTCTTGACAAAATTGGTGCAGTTCAGCTAAATGTGTTGGTTTTCTGACATGGACTTTTTTCTTCAGCATTGTCCACATGTTGTCAATGAGGTTTAAGTCAGGACTTTGGGAAAGTTATTTTAAAACCTTAATTCCAGCATGATTTAGCCATTACTTTACCACTTTTGACGTGTGTTTGGGGTCATTGTCCTGTTGGAACACCCAACTGGGCCCAAGACCCAACCTCCGGGCTGCTGATTTTAGGTTGTCCTAAAGAATTTGGAGGTAATCCTCCTTTTTCACTGTCCCATTTACTCTCAGTAAAGCACCAGTTCCATTGGCAGTAAAACAGGCCCAGAGCATAACGGTATGATTGGTGTTCCTGGAATTAAAGGCCTCACCTTTTCTCTTCCATACATATTGCTGGGTATTGTGGCCAAGCAGCTCATTTTTTGTTTCATCTGACCACAGAACTTTCTTCCAGAAGGTCTTATCTTTGTTTATGTGATGGTAGGTGAAACAAAAATTATGTTGTGTGGCCACAATACCCAGCAATACTGTATGTTTGGAGGACAAAAAGCGAGGCCTTTAATCCCAAGAACACCATACCCACCGTCAAGCATGGTTGTGGTAGTATTATGCTCTGGGCCTGTTTTGCTGCCAATGGAACTGGTGCTTTAAATGGGACAATGAAAAAGGAGAATTACCTCCAAATTCTTCAGGACGGAGGTTGGGTCTTGGGCGCAGTTGGGTGTTCCAACAGGACAATGACCCCCAACACATGTCAAAGGTGGTAAAGGAATCAGGCTACAATTAAGGTTTTGGTGATGTAGAAAAGTTCCAATCAAATCAAATTAGCTTCATGGCATGGCCTCTTAACTTCATGTGAGTGATTATGATTGACGACACCTGTTGACTTCTCTGAGCCCATTTAAATAGGGCTCATGTGATGCAGTATTTAGACTTGGTTACAAACCCGACAATGGGAAAGTCAAAGGAACGCAGCACAGATCTGAAAAAAATTAATCTTTGACTTGTCTTGGAAATCTTTGACAAGTCAGGAAAGTCACTTGGAGCCATTTCAAAGTAGCTTAAAGGCCTACTGAAATTAGATTTTCTTATTTAAACTGGGATAGCAGGTCCATTCTATGTGTCATACTTGATCATTTTGCGATATTGCCATATTTTTGCTGAAAGGATTTAGTAGAGAACATCCACGATAAAGTTCGCAACTGGAGAAAAGCCCTGCCTATACCGGAAGTCGCAGACGATGACATCACATGTTGATGGCTCCTCATATATTCACATTGTTTTTAATGGGAGCCTCCAACAAAAACAGCTACTCAGACCGAGAAATCGACAATTTCCCCATTAATTTGAGCGAGGATGAAAGATTCGTGTTTGAGGACTAGACTAGAAAAAAAACAAAAGTTAAAAAAAAACAAAAACAAAACGCAATTGCAATCGCGTTGCATTGAGACGGACTCATATGTTTTTAGAGATATTTACTAGGATAATTTTGGGAAATCCCTTATCTTTCTATTGTGTTGCTAGTGTTTTAGTGAGTTTAACAGTACCTGATAGTCGGAAGTGTACGTCCAAGGCCGGGTGTTGACGCACAGTGTCTCGGGGAAGTCGACGGCAGCTGTACGGGAGGCACAAGCTCAGCTGATATCCGGTAAGTGGCGACTTTTTAACCACAATTTTCTCACCGGAACCTGCTGGTTGACATGTAGTCGGGATCTATGTCCGCTCTGATCCATAGTAAAGTTTCACGTCCGTGAATTTTAAACAAGGAATCACCGTGTGTTTGTGTGGCTAAAGGCTAAAGCTTCCAAACTCCGTCTTTCTACTTTGACTTCTCCAATATTAATTGAACAAATTGCAAAAGATTCAGCAACACAGATGTCCAAAATACTGTGTAATTATGCCGTTAAAGCAGACGACTTTTAGCTGTGTGTGTGCGCAGCGCTCATATTCATAACAGCCCGTGACGACACGCATACACGTCATCATTACGCGACGTTTTCAAGAAAAAAGAGCCGGGAAATTGAAAATTGTAATTTAGTAAACTAAAAAGACCGTATTGGCATGTGTTGCAATGTTAATATTTCATCATTGATATATATGTAGTAGTGGGTTTCAGTAGGCCTTTAAGGTCCCAAGAGCAACTGTGCAGACAATTGTAAGTATAAAGTGCATGGCACAGTTTTGTCACTGACACGATCGGGAACAAAACGCAAGCTTTCACCTGCTGCTGAAAGAAAATTGGTCAGGATGATCAAGAGTTAACCGATAACCACCACAAAGCAGGTCTGCAATGAATTGGAAGCTGCTGGAACACAGGTGTCAGTGTCCACAGTCAAGCGTGTTTTGCATCGCCATTGACTGAGAGGCTACCAAGCAAGAAGGAAGCCTTTACTCCTGAAACGACAACCTAAGGCTCGTCCAAAGTTTGCTGCTGATCACATTGACAAAGATAAGATCTTCTGGAGGAAAGTTCTGTGGTCAGATGAAACAAATATTGAGCTATTTGGCCACAATACCCAGCAATATGTTTGGAGGAGAAAAGGTGAGGCCTTTAATCCCAGGAACACCATGTCTACCGTCAAGCATGGTGGTTGTAGTATTATGCTCTGGGCCTGTTTTGCTCCCAATCGAACTGCTGCTTTACAGAGGATACGTGGGACAATGTAAAATTAGGATTATTTACATACTTCCAAATTCTTCAGGACAACCTAAAATGCTCAACCCGGAAGTTGGGTCTTGGGCGCAGTTGGGTGTTCCAACAGGACAATGACCCCAAACACACGTCAAAGGTCGTAAAGGATTGGTAAATCAGGCTAGGATTAAAGTTTTAGAAAGGCCTTCCCAAAGTCCTGACTTTGTAAACTATGTAAACGTGTGGACAATGCTGAAGAAACAAGTCCATGACAGAAAGCCAACAAATTTAGCTGAACTGCACTAACTTCGTCAAGAGGAGTGGTCAAAAATTCAACAAGAAGCTTGCCAGAAGCTTGTGGATGGTTACCAAAAGCACCTTATTGCAGTGAAACTTGCCAAGGGACATGTAAGCAAATATTAACATTGCTGTATGTATACTTTTGACCCAGCAGATTCGGTCACATTTTCAGTAGACCCATGATAAATTCATAAAAGAACCAAACTTCATGAATGTTTTTTGTGACCAACAAGTATGTGCTCCAATCACTTTATCACAAAAAAAAGAGTTGTAGAAATTATTGGAAACTCAAGACAGCCATGACATTATGTTCTTTACAAGTGTATGCAAACTTTTGATCGCGACTGTAAGTGGGCCCTCTGTTGTGGCCCTAAGGTCAAAAAGGTTAAGAGCTCCTGCTTTAAACAACACCAATAAACAACTGATTAGTAAACTTTAAGAAACGTAGATGGAGCATGGAAGTAAGATGTTATTAACAAGTTTATTTGATAAGAGTCGAGAGAGAGAGGATAATATAACTGTTGGTGTGTCATCATCGTCACAGTCAGTGAGAGGAGGGCGGATCGATCTATAAATTAGTGGTGTCAATACAAAGAGCAGCATCAGTAAATCATCCATACTATAGTGATTAGGGGGAAAAAAAATCCTCAAAACCATGTGGGTTGTTTTATTGTTCACAAACGCCCTCGACACAGGAGGTCTTTGAGGGCAAACCTAAAGCATTTTAAAGAGTAGCAGATAGTATGTTTTTAATTTTGTTTAGTTATTGTGTACTATTGTCTTTGTTCTGATCAAACAATTGTATGTAATAAAAGAGAATAAGGGGTAAAAAATATTGTGTCAATATTGTGACATTGTCAAAGGCACTCAGCATACATACATTGAAAAATGTACTGTAAATACATGTGAACGCTATTGTATCAGTCGATCTCACTCACTGATGATCGAAATCAGCAGCATAAAACCCAGTAGGAAAATACACAACCCTGGTTTGGAGGATTTGGATCATTCAGTTGTTCAGTTTTGTAGGAAAAAAACATGACACAACACTATATCATTTCAAATGGCAACTTTCTGGCTTTAAAAAACATTAAAAAGAAATCAAGAAAATATATTGCGGTAAAAATGGATTAGATTTTATATAGCGCTTTTTTAAACACTCAAATTGCTTTACAACAAGACCTGAGAACCATTCACTCCACATTCACACATTTATGGTGGTTAACTACATTTGTAGCCACCGATAGATATATAGCGCTTTTCTAAACACTCAAATCGCTTTACAACAGGGGTCGGGAACCTTTTTGGCTGAGAGAGCCAAGAAGTCAAATATTTAAAAATGTATTTACGTAAGAGCCATATAATATATTTTTAACACTGAACACAATTAAAAGCGTGCATTTTTAAGTAAGACTAACCTTTCTAGAGTATAATATGTCTCTTATTCTTTGTAATAACATTGCTATTCTGAAGCTAACTGTGGAGGGGGCGTGACCTGCTGGCCTGCAGCGAAGCAGGGTGTGCCAGGACCGGCCTCGAAATCAGCGACAAGTGCCCAGAGGGCCCACCTGGGCCTTGTTATCTAATCACCTGTCACTCTGTTATAAGCAGCAGCCAGGAGGAGAAACGGGGCTGAGGCTGGAGCCAGAGTGCAAGCGAGAACGAAAGAGAAAAATACAATTGCTGGAAAGCAACTGAGAGACTTATTGAAAATAAAACAATATTGTAACCCTGAAACAGGCTCTCATGTCGGTGCTTGGTGGTCTGAAGAACCCCCAGGAGGGCAAGCCTCACACTAACCAATAATAAATAAATAACTTCTTACCATGAATTGATTAACGTGGACCCCGACTTAAACAAGTTGAAAAACTTATTCGGGTGTTACCATTTAGTGGTCAATTGTACGGAATATGTACTGAACTGTGCAATCTACTAATAAAAGTATCAATCAATCAATCAAACCATTAATGCAACTTCTTGAACATAAAAATGCATGAGAATGTTTTATATTTGAACGTTATTTTTAACACTGTGATTACAAGTGGAATTCATTACTTATCCTGTTAAGCAATGTCAGCTAAGATTTATCTGAGAGCCAGATGCGGTCATCAGAAGAGCCACATCTGGCTCGCGAGCCATAGGTTCCCTACCCCTGCTTTACATCAAGACCTGAGAACCATTCACTCCTCATTCACACTAAATGGTTGTAAGCTACATTTGTAACCACCGCTACCCTGGGCTATATTGACGTAAATGTGTCTGCCAATTTGCGCCCAAGGCCTCCCCGACCACCATCAAACATGAATTCAGTCATACACCAGTGTGAGTGCCACTCGGAGCAAAGGTAGGTGACAACGGCAGTGTAGACGATGGCTCTGGATTTATTCAAGGAACCCTCAAGTTTCTAGACGGACGCTCCGCCGCCCTCGTCGTAGTCAGTAACAGTTTCATTTTAAGATCAGATTAAAAATGATGGAATCACTCAACACACCACTTTACTTTGTTGTCCCACCTGGCTTTTATAACATTGACATAATATTTATAAGTGCTTGCAGTCTCTGAGGCATGGAGTTAACGAGCAACAAACAGTAATCATCAGTCTTGCTCCAACTTTCTCTGATTGCTGTTGTCAGGGTCAGCTTTGCAGGTTGGAGTCTTGTCATTAACCGTTTTTGTCAATTTCCACCACAGACGCGCAATTGGATTTAGATCCGGACTATCTGCAAGTCGTGAAGTTGACATTTTCATGACTTTCTTTAAAGAAAGTTTGTATAGTTTTTGTTTGCTCTATGGCAAGATGGAATTTAATCTTGAAAAATGTCATCATCCCCAAACATCATTTCCATACACGGAATAAGAAAAGTTCACAATTGCTTTTCCTAAGCCCGTTGTAACTGTAGTTTTTATGGCTATATTTAATTCTGATTTTCCTCGAGTTGCTTTTTTACAGTTCGATTACAGACTGTGGCTCCAGTTTCCGCCCATTTGCCATTTATATTGATGTGCATTTTCTGTTTTCAAGACATATTGCTTGAAGAGTTCTGTTGACGCATTGATGTTTTGCCTACTCTATCAGTATACTTGCCCTTTACAATCTTCCCAAGTTGTTTTTACATTTTAGACACAGATGTCAATATGTTGAAAAATCAACTTATTTTGCAACATCGCATGATTTACCTTCTTGAAATAGTTTAATAATCCTATTTGTTTTAATTGATATCTCTCGAGTTGGAGCCATGATTCATGTCAATCCACCTGGTGCAACAGCTCTCCAAGGTGTGAACACTTTAATGCAGACTAATAAACAGATTCAATCTGATGCAGGTGTTAGCTTTGGAAATGAAATGCTACTGAATGATTCCATAAATTCTTCCTCAGAATTGAGTGAGACCATTTTTTTTTTCATTCTGCTTGATTAATTAAAACAGTGGTCCCCAACAACCAGGCCGCGGCCAAGTACCGGGCCGTGGCCCGATTGGTACCGGGCCGCAGAATCCTTTTTTATTAATTTTTATTTAAAAAAATTAATATATATATATATATATATATATATATATATATATTATTATTATTATTTTATTTTTTTTTATTAAATCAACATAAAAACACAATATACACTTACAATTAGTGCACCAAGCACAAAAACCTCCCTTTTTCATGACAAAAACATCCCTTTTCATGACAAAGAAAAAAAGAATTAATTTGTCCTGGGCCGCGGGACAAATTATTAAGCGTTGACCGGTCCGCGGATACAAAAAGGTTGGGGACCACTGAATTAAACCATTACTGACTAATTACCACAATACATTTACCTGATTTCTTTTGAGTGTTTTGAAAGCCAGAAAGTTGCCATTTGAAAGGAATATAGTTTTGTGTCTTGTCTCTTATCTGTTTTTTCCAACAAAATTAAACAACTGAATGAACATTCTCCAAGACAGGGGATTCCATAATTTTTTATCGTAGGTTGTAGATCAGGGGTGTCAAAGTCAAGGCCCGCGGGCCAGCTACAGCCCACAAATGAATTATCTATGGCCCCCGGGATGATATTTGATTAGTATTAGAACCAGCCCGCAGGCCACAGTCGCCTGCTGCTGTTTTGCACGCTCCAATACTCCATCAGTGTTGGCGCTAAGAATTTTCAAAATGGGGTCCAAGGGACCCCATCAAGTCATAAAAATGGGGTCCCACAGTAAATTTTGGGGGACACAACTTTTTGTAAGCGTTTTGAAAACAAATGATAAACATTTGCATTGTCCTGTTATATCTCATGATATATATTGTGTTTTGGAAAAGGTTGTAAAAAATGTTTTATTTATTTGAAAAAAATATCCAAATGAAAACAAATTTGTATGCATATGTAAATGTATTCAGTTATAAACATTCATTCACCTTCTTCTTTCCTTCATGGAGCTAAACTTTACTGCTGCCGGTATTTTTTATCAATATTTTTATTGCAATATTTTCAGAATGTGTTCGTTTTATTTTTGGCCAATCTGAAGTTATCTTGATTTTTGAGTTTTAATGCTGTGATTTTAATAGTCCGGCCCGGTTGTGCACAGATTTTCCTCCATGTGGCCCCTGAGATAAAATGAGTTTGACACTCCTGTTGTAGATACAAAATATGTTTTGCCCATGTTGAGACCATCACTAAATTAACCACATAGTTGTTTTTAAACTGTGAGATTTTATCAACTGTGTGAAAACTTTGCAGACTACAATCATAATTCATAACGCATGTAAAATAAAGCCCTGTTATCAGCAAGCTTTTGATTTTCCTGGGTGGCACCACTAACTTTCAGCAAGAAAAACACAAAACCTGACAGACATGTTTGCTACATAATAACGTGTATGGGAACCCATTGATTCCTGTGTCACATGCCGATTTCCCTCCCACAGCAAAGAGCCTGCAGACACTTTGATGGCCTGATATAACCTCAGAGGCAGAAATAGCAAAACCTCAAAAAATGTGCTCAATCCTGCAAAAATGTGCAACCTAATAAATTACAACAAATCATATACACACACACACACAAAGTTGGTAATTTTCACTGAGGTTGAACAGGCCGCACTTTCACCACCGCAGACTGGAAGTGCAGACGGACTGGCAACCGAAGATGGATTTACGCGCCCAATGCAGCGCCAACTCCTAATTGTTACGTACACGTCAAACGGTGCGTGGAAGACGCCACTTAGCCACACAATTGTTTGGATTTGTAAATACGATTGGAGTCCAAAAAGGAAGGACCCAGTGTATCATTAAGGACGGTTTTAGGGTGAATGTGTGTGTAAATAAAGAACGTAAAATGTGCTTGCACTGCAGATGCTGCTGCCACACACACACACACACACACACACACACACACACACACACACACGCTAGTGTACATAGGCCAGTTACTGGATGGGCGTACCACATTGCCCTGTGCTTGAGACAACCAACACCTCCAAATGATTAATAATTACCACTTTTTATCTCCACTGATGCCAGCTCACACTTACATAATCTAAGAATGTTGACTATAGAAAACATGACTGTATTTTTATGTGCTGTACTCATTAAAAAATAAAATTATTTTAAACTGTAAAAATGGATAGTTTTACTATTACGAGAAAAAGGTTGAACTTTCTGCAAGAGTTAAATTGTAATATTTTGGGAAGAAAAGTCATAATTTTGTAAGAATAAAGTTATACTATAAGAAATGTTTTTATTATTAATAATTAAAATTTTAAAATAAGTACAATTTGACTAATATTAATATTTTAATATTCATGTTTTGGGCAGAAAACTCTGAATTTTACAGAAATACAATTGAGAGAAAAGTTAAACGAAAAATTAGTCAGAAACAAGCTGTAAAAAATTTTAATTTGAGAAAAACTAGCATATTTTAGAGGGGGAAAAGTCATAATACTGCAAGAAAAAAACTGTCTTAATAGTACAAACAAAATAAATAATTGTAAGGAACAAGCCATATTTTAGAATAAATATGTTACGGTGCAAAAAAAACAAAACGCAAAAATGTTAAGGAAGGCAAGAAAAATACAGTTTCCAAGAGTTAGGATTTAATTTAAAAAAGATAAGTACATTTTTACTAGAAAAATATTCTGTAAGAAAAACGTACAAATTTACGAGAATAAGGTTTTGCTATTAAGAGTAAAATGTAACATTATAAATATATGAATTTTATAGGATTATCGTTTATATAATTAGTATATTTGGGGGAAAAAAATAATCTTAAATGAATTTTATTCATTGATCTAATTCTAAATATAAACTATTAAAAATACAATAAAACGTCCTATGGGAAAATAATTAAATATTGCTATTTCAAATTATAGGTAAAAAAGTTTTTTATTTATTTTTCATAATGTTTACAAAATGAATCTGAAAGGGATCTGCACTATTTTGGAATTTTGCCATTCACAATCTTTACGTAAGACAAGAACACATGTTTTTTTTTTTTTATGCATTCTAAATCGTAAATAAACACTATTGCAATAGATGGCTAACAATGCAGGTAATGGGAGTACTCTATTGTGCCTAAAAAAAAACCTATAAAAACCTCCAAAAACCTTCAAAGTTTATACACTATGTGTTTATGTATGTATGTATGTATTTTAAATAGCAGGTACATTCACAATACCAGGTAATATTTACCGTATTTTGCTCATTTTAAACATTCTACTGGAGCCTGAATATAAGGAGGATGGACTAGCTGTGTGACAAACCGATCCAGCTCGAGTGAAACACTAGGCATTATGCAGCTAAGTGCTAAAAAAAAAAGAAATGCAAACTTTGAACATACTAAAACAATGCCCGCTCTCACTGGGATGCCGACAAATAGGATGTTTATATCTTTCAGCACAAGGCTTGTGTTCCCTGTTTGGATGGTGAATTAATCTTAATCCTCACTCCTCAAGCAAACAAGCATATTGTCGCATCTTCCTTGCAATGTATTTCAATCGGGCGGAAGGGGGCATACACCCTGGACAAGTTTCCACCTCATCGCAGTGGCGTAAACCAGTGGTTCTCAACCTTTTTTCAGGGATGTAGCCCCTGTGAACATTCTTTTAATTCAAGTACCCCCTAATCAGAGCAAAGCATTTTTGGTTGAAAAAAAGAGATTAAGAAAGAAAAATACAGCACTATGTCATCAGTTTCTGATTTATTAAATTGTATTACAATGGTAAAAAAGATATGAAAATAACTAAAAACGTGTTGGAAAAATAGACAAGTGATTAAATTATAAATAAATATTTCTACACATAGAGGTAATCATCAACTTAAAGTGCCCTCTTTGGGGATTGTAATAGATTCATGAACTTAATTCTAAACATTTCTTCACAAAAAAAGAAATCTTTAACATCAATATTTATGGAACATGTCCACAAAAAAATCTATCTGTCAACACTGAATATTGCATTGTTGCATTTCTTTCCACAGTTTATGAACTTACATTCATATTTTGTTGAAGTATTATTCAATAAATATATTTATAAAGGATTTTTGAATTGTTGCTATTTTCAATAAATATATTTAAAAATGATTTTTGAATTGTTGCTATTTTTAGAATATTTTTAAAAAATCTCATGTACCCCTTGGCATACCTTCAAGTACCCCCAGGGGTACGCGTACCCCCATTTAAGAACCAATGGCGTATACTATGTTGCACGTAACACACACAAACACACACACACACACACACACACACACACACACACACACATTAGTGTTGTGTCAGCTAATGATAGCGATTGAGCAAAGTTTGTCTTCAAACGTTGGCTATCATTGAATAAATATTCTACGGTACGTGTGTAACAGACAGCGGTGAGTGACAGCCATTTTTTAAAATATGTTCTGTTCAACCCTTGATGGAAGCATGAGCTAGCCAATGAAATTCTTTGCTTTTAAAAATGTAACTTTGAGAAAAGTTGCAAAAAGACCCTTTTAAGAATCATTTCGATAAGATAAGACAATATCTTCCATCTTCCATGACTTCAGCGCATGCTGGTTATATTTTGAAAATGTTATTTAACAGCAAGTTAAGAATGGGTAGAGCAGGTCTTATTAAGTCAATATTTCACATGTCGTTGGAGAGATTTTATTGTATTACATTTTATTTTGAAGGCCCATTTACGGGCCAAACGTGAGGTAAGAAGTCCAATCTATTTCTGTCCCAGAGCCAGGCTCGTTAAAAACATTCTGGTCATTTTACGACGTAGGGACACGCCTAAAATGAACCAATGACACATTTTGTTCCTCGAGTCCGAATTGATGTGAAAAAAAGCAGATCAGGTTGTAACATGAAGGTGCCAAGACCAAGCTGACCTGGCACCCGAGCATTGC
This sequence comes from Nerophis ophidion, assembly GCF_033978795.1. NCBI lineage: Eukaryota > Metazoa > Chordata > Actinopteri > Syngnathiformes > Syngnathidae > Nerophis > Nerophis ophidion. Next base: position 24,814,033 of record NC_084625.1, on the reverse strand, counting down.
CAACTGACATAAACTCAGGTGACAAACCAAGCAGAACGAGAGAACGGGGTGAGGAAATTGTGCTCATTAGAGACGCGTACTGTATTACAAAGGCAAGCACCAATTGGGAGTTAGATTACACATTGACCACATACAGTAAATCATACATACGTCTTGTGTGCGCGCACGCGTTGTCACAGTGCTCTTAAAATAAATTGTTTTATAACACTCTGCCAACACCTTGGAGAGATAATAAAGAAATGAATGACTTTGTGACAGGAAGGATCCTCGAAAAACCCCAGAGTTGGGGTTAAAAGTTTTAAAAGTAGTGTAAAATGGTGTATAAAAATATATATTTTCGAATTTATTGTTTTATTTAAATATCTTTGTAATATTAAACTACGAACAAAATGCAATACTTATTTTATTTTGACTACAAATCAATTATTATAATTGAACATTTGAAATACAATAAAAATGTGTATATTTTGTAACATAAATTATGAATCAAAACTGAATGGAATAATGGCAAACAAAATCTAAAAAATTCTACATTTAAAAGATAAGTATTTTAGTACACATTTTCAAGAAGTTATAGTTTGATAAATCAATGTATTATTCATTACATTTGTTTTAAGTGTATGTAAATTGTATTAAAATTGATCAAATTAATGAACTTATTTTGGACTTTTAACTTGAATTAAGCACACATAATAGTTCAGAATCAGCAGTAATAATTAAAATCCATGTAGTGCAGTGTTTATAAAAAAAAATATTTTGTACATGTTATGATCATACTTGCCAACCTTCAGACCTCCGAATTCGGGAGATTGGAGAGGGGTGTGTGTTGAGGTGGGCGGTGTTGGAGGGCGGGGTGTATATTTATAGCTAGAATTCACAGAAATTCAAGTATTTCATAAATATATATATACATATATGCCCTGCGATGAGGTGGCGACTTGTCCAGGGTGTACACCGCCTTCCGCCCGATTGTAGCTGAGATAGGCACCAGCGCCCCCGTGACACCAAAGGGAATAAGCGGTAGAAAATGGATGGATATATATATATATATATATATATATATATATATATATATATATATACACATACACACACACTCCTCTCTGAGCTGCTACCTTACCGTGGTAGAGGAGTTTGCGTGTCCCCATGATCCTAGGAGCTATGTTGTCTGGGGGCTTTCATGCCCCCTGGTAGGGTCTCCCAAGACAAACAGGTCCTAGGTGAGTGATCAGACAAAGAGCAGCTCAAAGACTTCAAAGACTTCTATGGAATTACAACAAAATGAACTCAGATTTCACTCGCCCGGACGCGGGTCACCGGGGCCCCGCTCTGGAGCCAGGCCCGGAGTTGGGGCACGATGGCGAGCGCCTGGTGGCCGGGCCTGTCCCCATGGGTAACAGCCCGAAGAGGCAACGTGGGTCATCCCTCCAATGGGCTCACCACTCATAGGAGGGGCCATAGAGGTCGGGTACATTGTGAGCTGGGCGGCAGCCGAAGGCAGGGCACTTGGCGGTCCGATCCTCGGTTACAGAAGCTAGCTCTTGGGACGTGGAACGTCACTTCACTGGGGGGGAAGGAGCCTGAGCTAGTCCGCAAGGTAGAGAAGTTCCGGCTGGATATAGTCGGACTCACCTCGACGCACAGCAAGGGCTCTGGAACCAGTTCTCTCGAGAGGGACTGGACCCTCTTCCACTCTGGCGTTGCCGGCAGTGAGAGGCGACGGGCTGGGGTGGCAATTCTCGTTGCCCCCCGGCTCAAAGCCTGCACGTTTGAGTTCAACCCAGTGGACGAGAGGGTAGCTTCCCTTCGCCTTCGGGTGGGGGGACGGGTCCTGACTGTTGTTTGTGCTTACGCACCAAACAGCAGTTCAGAATACCCACCCTTTTTGGGAACGCTCGAGGGAGTACTGGAAAGTGCTCCCGCGGGTGATTCCCTTGTCCTACTGGGGGACTTCAACGCTCATGTTGGCAACGACAGTGAAACCTGGAGAGGCGTTATTGGGAAGAATGGTCGCCCGGATCTAAACCCGAGTGGTGTTTTGTTATTGGACTTTTGTGCTCGTCACGGATTGTCCATAACAAACACCATGTTCAAACATAAGGGTGTCCATATGTGCACTTGGCACCAGGACACCCTAGGCCGCAGTTCCATGATCGACTTTGTAGTTGTGTCAACGGATTTGCGGCCTCATGTTCTGGACACTCGGGTGAAGAGAGGGGCGGAGCTTTCTACCGATCACCACTTGGTGGTGAGTTGGCTGCGATGGTGGGGGAGGATGCCGGACAGACCTGGCAGGCCCAAACGCGTTGTGAGGGTCTGCTGGGAACGTCTGGCAGAGTCTCCTGTCAGAGAAAGTTTCAATTCACACCTCCGGGAGAACTTTGAACATGTCACGAGGGAGGTGCGGGACATTGAGTCCGAGTGGACCATGTTCCGCACCTTTATTGTCGAGGCGGCTGATTGGAGCTGTGGCCGCAAGGTTGTTGGTGCCTGTCGTGGCGGTAATCCCAGAACCCGTTGGTGGACACCAGCAGTGAGGGATGCCGTCAAGCTGAAGAAGGAGTCCTATCGGGTTCTTTTGACTCATAGGACTCCGGAGGCAGTGGACGGGTACCGACGGGCCAAGCGGTGTGCAGCTTTAGCGGTCGCGGAGGCAAAAACTCGGACATGGGAAGAGTTCGGGGAAGCCATGGAAAACGACTACCGGACGGCTTCGAAGCGATTCTGGACCACCATACGCCGCCTCAGGAAGGGGAAACAGTGCACTATCAAGACCGTGTATGGTGCGGATGGTGTTCTGCTGACTTCGACTGCGGATGTTGTGGATCGGTGGAGGGAATACTTCGAAGACCTCCTCAATCCCACCAACACGTCTTCCTTTGAGGAAGCGGTGCCTGGGCAATCTGTAGTGGACTCTCCTATTTCTGGGGCTGAGGTCGCTGAGGTAGTTAAAAAGCTCCTCGGCGGCAAGGCCCCGGGGGTGGATGAGATCCGCCCGGAGTTCATTAAGGCTCTGGATGCTGTGGGGCTGTCTTGGTTGACAAGACTCTGCAGCATCGCGTGGACATCGGGGGCGGTACCTCTGGATTGGCAGACCGGGGTGGTGGTCCCTCTCTTTAAGAAGGGGGACCGGAGGTTGTGTTCCAACTATCGTGGGATCACACTCCTCAGCCTTCCCGGTAAGGTTTATTCAGGTGTACTGGAGAGGAGGCTTCGCCGGATAGTCGAACCTCGGATTCAGGAGGAACAGTGTGGTTTTCGTCCTGATCGTGGAACTGTGGACCAGCTCTATACTCTCGGCAGGGTTTTTGAGGGTGCATAGGAGTTTGCCCAACCAGTCTACATGTACTTTGTGGACTTGGAGAAGGCATTCGACCGTGTCCCTCGGGAAGTCCTGTGGGGAGTGCTCAGAGAGTATGGGGTACCGGACTGTCTTATTGTGGCAGTCCGCTCCCTGTATGATCAGTGTCAGAGCTTGGTCCGCATTGCTGGCAGTAAGTCGGACACGTTTCCAGTGAGGGTTAGACTCCGCCAAGGCTGTCCTTTGTCACCGATTCTGTTCATAACTTTTATGGACAGAATTTCTAGGCGCAGCCAAGGCGTTGAGGGGATCCGGTTTGGTGGCCACGGGATTAGGTCTCTGCTTTTTGCAGATGATGTGGTCCTGATGGCTTCATCTGACCGGGATCTTCAGCTCTCACTGGATCGGTTCGCAGCCGAGTGTGAAGCGACCGGAATGCGAATCAGCACCTCCAAGTCCGAGTCAATGGTTCTCGCCCGGAAAAGGGTGGAGTGCCATCTCCGGGTTGGGGAGGAGACCCTGCCCCAAGTGGAGGAGTTCAAGTACCTAGGAGTCTTGTTCACGAGTGGGGGAAGAGTGGATCGTGAGATCGACAGGCGGATCGGTGCGGCGTCTTCAGTAATGCGGACGTTGTATCGATCCGTTGTGGTGAAGAAGGAGCTGAGCCGGAAGGCAAAGCTCTCAATTTACCGGTCGATCTACGTTCCCATCCTCACCTATGGTCATGAGCTTTGGGTCATGACCGAAAGGATAAGATCACGGGTACAAGCAGCCGAAATGAGTTTCCTTCGCCGGGTGGCGGGGCTCTCCCTTAGAGATAGGGTGAGAAGCTCTGGCATCCGGGAGGAACTCAAAGTAAAGCCGCTGCTCCTCCACATCGAGAGGAGCCAGATGAGGTGGTTCGGGCATCTGGTCAGGATGCCACCCGAACGCCTCCCTAGGGATGTGTTTAGGGCACGTCCAGCTAGTAGGAGGCCACGGGGAAGACCCAGGACACGTTGGGAAGACTATGTCTCCCGGCTGGCCTGGGAACGCCTCGGGATCCCCCGGGAAGAGCTAGACAAAGTGGCTGGAGATAGGGAAGTCTGGGCTTCCCTGCTTAGGCTGCTGCCCCCGCGACCCGACCTCGGATAAGCGGAAGATGATGGATGGATGGATGGATGGACATACACACACACACACACACACACACACACACACACACACACACACACACACACACACACACACACACACAGGTGTATGTATGTATGTATATATATATATATATATATATATATATATATATATATATGTATATATGTATATATATATAAATATATATATATATATATATATATATATATATATATATATATATATATATGCTGAACACCCTCTCTGATGATTTGAAAGCGTACTTCTCTTCTTACTCGTCGTCGTTATGTCTCTTCTTCATTCTTCTGCTTCGTTTCTGTTATGTTTTTTGACATTACTACTTGCCGTAGTTTTGAAGCAATGCATGATGGGAATCCAGATGTTGTGTGTCAGTGTATTAACGTGCCAGCTAGAATAAACACACGCTGAGCAATAGCTCCGTGTCTGCCTACTTTATGGGTTATAGATAAACCTATGGATAACAGACGTAAATAATAGTCTCCTTCTTGTTTTGTTTGCAGTTGTGCACTCTTCAAAAGCCGTAGATGTTATAACGTGCCTGGGACGGTATCCTTTTTATATGGAGAAAAAGCGGACGTGAAGAAAGGCTGTCCTCACTCAGGTCCTGATGGACCTGGAGGGGGCGTGCCTTGTTGTCCTGCTGGAAATCGGGAGAAATTCGGGAGAATGGTTGTCCCGGGAGATTTTCGGGAGAGGCACTGAAATTCGGGAGTCTCCGGGAAAATTCGGGAGGGTTGGCAAGTATGGTAATGATATCAATGTAATGTTTTACATTATGATGTATGTATTTAATTTTATTCTTAGATAAACCCTTCCAATACGAATAAACTGATACTGTTCGTCTAACTTTGATGTATCGAGAGGAATAGTTTTAATCAGTGTCCTTAAAAAAACAATGAGTAAGTCTCTAAAATAAGCGAAATGGTTTTGGTCATCCAACCTTAATCAACTCTAAAGAAGAACATAACCTTATTTTTGTTTTCAGTTTAGCAGGTTGAAGGAATGTGGTTTTATGGGGCTGTGGTTTGTAGCATAAAAAGAAAAAAGAGGAAGTAATGCATGCTTTTAGAACAATATCCCTTCATCCCACAGTTGAAATGAGTCCATCCAGATGAACTGTGGAATAAAACCGTGAAGTATGAGGAAGCTGCAGCCTCACGTCCCACACAATCATGCACTTTACCACTAAAGATCTCTCTTTGCGCGTGGGCGTCACACAGCACTGTGTTAAGTAGCAATGCAGCTGCTGGTGCGTCTGCTCAACTTGTAAATTGTACTTTTGGTTTCGTATGTTTGTCGTCGTGTTTGCAGCTTGCAGCGGTGAAGTTACGCGATGCATCACACCAAAGTGGGGTAGGAGCGGGATGCTTGTGTGTCCATAAAAGAGTTCACGACAGTTTGAAGGCAGGCATAGGAGCAAATGACAGAAAAAGAAGAGGAGTAGATGTCAAGAGCAGATGGAGGAACGACCACGTCTGTCTGGAGAGAAAACGGAGGAGGAAAGAACATTTGGGATGTGATGCAAACAATTTAATTATAAGTAGCATCAGGCAGGGATGGGCTCTCTTATGAAATAATGGCATTTACCCACAATGCATCATTGCATTAATAGGTGACTAGGCAGAAAAAGACACTAAATGAGGACAAGACAGCAAACAGCCGTCAAATGTTATTTAGCTCACCAAGAATCTGTCAGAGACTTTGTGGACAGCCGCACCAATGTCCAAAGCATGACAGGAATTTCTCTGTGTTTATGTAATTACACCCCCAATCTTTTTCTGATCACCGAATAGAAGTCAGCCGCAAACTTTGGACATTTTTCCACAAGATAATCACAATCAGATATCTCAGACGCCGAGGCGTGAATGCAGTAAAAGACCCCGTATATGACAAGGGTGCTCTTCTCTTTAAAGGCGTGCAACAAAAACACGGGTCAAATACCCTCTGTCTCAGTGTTTTTCAACCTTTTTTGAGGCAAGGCACATTTTTTACATCTATCCATCCATTTTCTACTGCTTATTCCTTTTGGGGCCGCGGGGGGCGCTGGTGCCTATCTCAGCTACAATCGGGCGGAAGGCGGAGTACACCCTGGACAAGTCGCTACCTCATCGCAGGGCCAACACAGATAGACAGATGACATTCACACTCACATTCACAGACTAGGGCCAATTTAGTGTTGCCAATCAACCTATCCCAAGGTGCATGTCTTTGGAGGTGGGAGGAAGCCGGAGTACCCGGAGGGAAACCACGCATTCACGGGAAGGACATGCAAACTCCACACAGAAAGATCCAGAGTCCGGGATCGAACCCTGACTACTCAGGACCTTCGTATTGTGAGGCAGACACACTAACCCCACTGAGGCACACCACCAGCAGAAAACGTTAAAAAATTAAACTCAACCTGGTCACCGAGCCTTATTTTGAGTTTGTTGGTGTTTTCCTGTGTGTCGTGCTTTAGTTCTTGTCTTGCGCTGTTATTTTGGTGGCCCTTCCTGTTTTGTTGGTGTTTTCTTGTAGCAGTTTCAGGTCTTCCTTTGAGCGCCATTCCGCGCACCTGCTTTGTGTTAGCAAGCCAAGCTATTTATGTTGTTGCTATCTGTCTTTGTGTGGACATTGTTGATTGTCATGTCATGTACGGATGTACTTTGTGGACGCCGTAAGTTTTTGCTGGCGTCCAGCATCCTGTTTCTGTTTACTTTGTAGCCAGCTCAGTTTTGCATAGCCATTGCCTTTCCCTTTCATTAATTTTTGGTTTAAGCATTAGATACCTTTTTACCTGCACGCTGTCTCCCGCTGTGGTCTGCATATTGGGATCACAACCATACTTGCCAACCTTAAGACCTCCGAATACGGGAGATGGCAGGGGGGAAGGGGTTGAGGTGGGAGTGCAGGGTTTAGGTGGGCGGAGTTGGGGAGGTGGGGTTTGGTGGTAGCGAGGGGGGGTGTATATTGTAGCATCCCGGAAGAGTTAGTGCTGCAAGGGGTTCTGGGTATTTGTTCTGTTGTGTTTATGTTGTGTTACGGTGTGGATGTTTTCCTGAAATGTGTTTGTCATTTTTGTTTGGTGTGGGTTCACAGTGTGAAAGTTGTTTATATGGCCACCTTCAGTGTGACCTGTATGGCTGTTGATCAAGTATGCATTGCATTATCTTGTGTGTGTGAAAGCCGCATATATCATGTGACTGGGCAGGCATGCTGTCTGTATGGAGGAAAAGCGGACTTGACAAAAGATTGTAGAGGATGCTAAAGGCAGCGCTTTTAAGGCACGCCCCCAATATTGTTGTCCGGGTGGAAATCGGGAGAAATTCGGGAGAATGGTTGCCCTGGGTAATTTTTGGGAGGGGAACCTAAATTCGGGACTCTGTCTGGAAAATCGGGAGGGTTGGCAAGTATAATCACAACAAACCATCCTCGTCCCACCAAACACATTCAGATTTTTATAAAGCATCTAACTACCTACTGCCACATACTGACATGGAGTATAACGTGGTTACCCTGCCGAGTTTTACACAGCACAGAAACAAAGCAACGGCACATTATTTGCAGATTCTAATTATTGATTTGCAAAAAATATTTTTTGGACCAATTAAGTGAAGTTGCATAATTTCCCACACAATATCTCACAAAAAAACACTGCTCTATGTAACCAGAACTATTTGCGGTTTAAGGATGTACTGCAGAAACACAAGTCAAAGATCCTCTGTGGGACGGGAGTGCTTTACTGTTTTTAATGACAAATTTTCAAGGACTCTCTCTTGTGACAGGAATAACTTGCTGTTTTTTTACAACTTTCCGCAAAGATCCTACATGTGATGTGTTTAATGATCTACAGCAAAAAAAATTCTTTATTTGACAGGAGTAACCTGCAGTTTTCCTCTGTAAAAATATATATATATATATATATATATATATATATATATATATATATATATAAATATTTATATATATATATATATATATATATATATATATATATATATATATACTTAATATGCTAGCCAAAGAACCTCTTTGTGACAGAGATGCTTTTCTTTAGCAACAGTTTCCTGGTCAATGGTTTCTTTTCCAAATAGAGTGACAGCTTGTAAATAACACATCACTGAGTGTGCATTGTATTTTTGTTGTGTTAAATACAACGCACATGAATGGGAAGTGTGTGCTGTCGCTGCTTTTTGTTTACGAGCAGCGTTTTTGCGTGCATTTATTTTCTCGTCTAAAGAGTGCCAAGCACGGCCCAAGAGAGAACAGGATGTTGGAGAAGGCACAGAATTGGAGTTGGAACACCAAGCACCTGCACAAATACGATGGTTTTCTCATTTGAGTCTTGAAAAAGGTTGGAATTCAAGTGCATTGACAATGCGGGGACACAGAAAGTCAAAACGTATTTAATATGGGGCTCTTGTAGCGCAATTATTCTACCAACACTTTCTGGTTTTGTAATATATTTTTTTCAAAAGTGGACCAACATAGCTGTGATTTGTAATGCATTATTGTAATTTATGAACAAGTATATTGGACAACAGAACTGATGTTGTCATAGCGACAAGGAGCAAACTGCCCAGTCAGCATTAATAACAGTTCCTCAGTAGCTAACTAACACCATAATGATGGTGACACGCATGAGATCCCTTTAAAGCGCATGCAGAGCTGCTGGGTGGAGAGAGCGGTAGGTTGCCTACAGCCCCCGTTTACCACATTTTTGGGTTTTGACAGTAATTTTAAATCCTATCGGGACTATCGGGCAATCAAAATAGAGCAGTGTTTCTATGTGGTGTTGTAATAACCCTTGTCATGTAAAAATATGCTGCTGTTTTCTAATTTAGTCATTTCAATTCTACATTTTTCTCCCAGTTCAGCTTGTCAGTCGTGAAGTATTCAGACAAGCATCTCCAGATTATATTCGGTGTGTAATACTTGTGGATGAGATGCAATCACACATGCTGACACACAAGTATGACAATGGAGACGGCAAAACGCGAGCTGTTGATAGCGCACAGTCTAAGGGCCACGGCTCAGATATTTATCTGAGCAAAAGGCCCGGCACAGGAGCAATTACAGCACATTATCCACCTACTGCCGAGAGTGGAGAGACATGAAGCCACACATATTGACAGTAAACGTGTGCCCTGACCTTCATCATTATGTTTCTTATCTGCTATGGAATGCGGTGGATTGGGGACAGAGCTAAGAACTGTACTCAGAACTAAACATTTCATGAGGAACCTCTGACTGCCATTGACGTTGGATGACTTCTAAGTTCAACCTTTCTCCATAGGAAACAATGTAAACAGAATGCATTCGTTCCGGGCTCAAAGTCTTGAAAAAATGTGAAATTAAGTCAGACTTGGCTACGTTCAGACTGCAGGGTATGATGTAAAATGTGTTATATTTTGGTCTCATATTTGCGATGATCGCGTTTCCAGGATACAAAGGACGGTAAGACGCAGCATGCAAGTAAGCAAGTGTTTAATTCCATACAACGAGGCCAAAGACAAGGACGGTTCGCAACTACAAAGCGCACGCAAGGCACAGGAAAAACAAGTAAGCAACTAAACAAACATAAATGGTCTCTAACCAAGCTGGACCTCAACAGCATGGAGCAAGCAGTAGCAAAACTGCTTGTAGCAAACAATCCACCTGCGTCGAGTAAATGGCGACACGGGTATAAAAAGGGGGTGTGAATAACGGAGACAGCAGGTGGAGACACTAATCTCTTAAGTAAGGCAGCTGCGGAGAACTGCGTTCAATAAACCAGAAAGTAAATACAGGAAAGGGCGCTAAAACAGAAATAGCACTAAACCATAGGAAAACTAGAACAAATACCAGACAAGATGTGACCTGAGTGACAGGTAAAGACAGCTTGATTCTGACTTTTTTCTCAAATCCGCTCTTTTATGGAGTTGTTGAAATTTGAAAAAAAATTGATTACAAATTAGAACACAATGTGAAGTGAATTGTATTTATATAGCGCTTTTCTCTAGTGACTCAAAGCGCTTTACATAGTGAAACCCAATATCTAAGTTACATTTAAACCTGTGTAGGTGGCACTGGGACTAGGTGGATAAAGTGTCTTGCCCAAAGACACAACGGCAGTGACTCGGATGGCGGAAGCAGGGATCGAACCTGGTACCCTCAATTTGCTGGCACGGCCACCCTACCAACCGACCCATACCGCCCACAATGAGTCTTGTAAGTCTTATTTTATATATTCCAGAGAACCAGCATCCGCTATAGTAGACAGTTGACTTTGGTGTATTTATCTTATTTAGTTAGTTCAGGAGCGCTCTGCTGTTTTTAAGGACGGTCTGCCAAAAAGCAAGTCAAAGATCATCTATGACAACACACCAGTGTTTTTGACAATCTTCAGCAAAACTTTAAATCTCTCAAGTTTTTTTTAACTGAACTCACATGCCATCAGATGAGTAGCCCAAATGATGAAAAAGAGAGGACCTAAAATGGAACATTGAGGAACACCAGGCGTATATTTAAAGAAGATGAACAAATGACTACTGACTGACTGCATCAGAAGCAAACAAGCTACACCAACACCTTAGCTACTGTACATAAATTACATTACGTAACTGCCAAACAGAAGAGGACTTAAAAGGGGTGTCTTAAGGGATTATGTAAATTAGGTAAATGACAAGTTTGGACACCAGTGTTGTATAGTATGTTTTTTAGCAAGGTTAAAATGTCAATGCAAGGATCTGTCAATGTGTTTACAGTGAGCAAAGTTCCTCTAACACTGCAATAGTGTGTGTATGAAAGCAAAAATGGCATGGATTTTGTGAAACCAAGGTCAACATTTTTTTAACCAAATAATATCGCGAAGAAGATTAAACAAGGCGGAAAGAATTTTGACTCACGCATTTGGTGGTGCGTTTGCTTCAACTAAGGCTGCAATGATTCATTGGTTAAATCCGTTAATTTGAGGATTAAAAAAGTTTTGATTTGTATTTGTCATTTGAGTTAAACTAATAGAAATGTATAGAACCCAAGCCCCATGGATTGCCCAAAAGTTAAAACATGAGGACATTGTTTCCGTAACACTACTCCAAATTCTTGGATATTACTGACATCCCGGCCAATAAATATGCGTGGTGGTCAAGCTAGCTCGGTTTTCAATGGATACCAGGCGCCATTTAGCTTTTCTCGAAGAAAAAATGCCCTATGCTTGTGTTTTTTTCTGCTGTACGAATCCTTCTAATCGCGAAAACTTTAGGCAATCAAAAAATAGTGCAAGATTTTACGAAACAACAATGAGAAAAGCAGCTCACACTCCAGTCCGAGGGAGCAGGGTGGAAGAATGCATGCTTTTGCATTGATCACTTTGTTAAAGGTTTTATTTTACATATTTTTAATGTTCATTATTTCCCTTTTAAGTATTATCTTGATATTATTTTAATTTCTTCAACACGTTTGCTACAAGTGTTTCGAGAAGTACCAACGAGTCTAAATAAAAGAAAGCACATGTGAGCAAAACCCTAAAAGAGTTAAGCTTTAACCAAAGGCAGCAATTATAAATGAAGCTTTCAGCACATAGACAATGTTGACATCTATAAAGATATTTTGATAAAGACGTGGAAAAACACACTGCTCGTTAACGGCGTGTGCAAGAGTAACAAACATCAGTAGACGCGAGTTAAATCATAAAATACAACATTACTCAAGCAAAAACAATGCATATTTATCTGGCAGAGTTTTGATACCAATTTCCTTGACCCAGCCACACACACAGAAGTTGTACACCTCCATGTTTTTCTAAGTTTTCATCTGTTTTGTCGTGTAAAATGGCATCTGGAGCACAATCTTTCGATATGTCTGGGAACGGATCGTCATGTAATCCTTGATATCATTCGACAAATCTTTTTTAAATAAAGTATAGATTTTTTGCTCATATTTTCTTTTTTCAGGAAGATTTAAGCCTCTTTTGTACTCAAACAGTTTGGATGCTGCTTGCTGTAAAACAGCCATTTTAAGTTGGTTGATCACCACTGGTTTTCACTTCCGGGATGAAGTCACGTGACGGAATACATGTAATAGAACACAGAGCGGTCGTGTGTCAAAAAGAGTGAGAGATGGTTTAAAGAACAACAAAGACAAGGGGGATAGAAAACAAAGAACCCAAAGCTGAGTTTTGGTGGTTCAATAACAAAAAAAATTCTAATTAATTAATTATCATGTTAACTACAATATCTAAATAATTGGGATAATAATTTTTGACATAATTGTGCAGCCCAATTACACAAAGCTTGGATCAAAATTGCACAATAATCATTAGCAACCTCACAATAAGAAGGTCCTGAGTAGTCCTGGGTTCAATTCTGCCTCAGGATCTTTCTGTGTAGAGTTTGCATGTTCTCCCCGTGAATGCATTGGTTCCCTCCGGGTACTCTGGCTTCCTCCCACTTCCAAAGACATGCACCTGGGGATAGGTTGATTGGCAACACTAAATTGGCCCTAGTGTGTGAATGTGAGTGTGAATGTTGTCTATCTGTATTGGCCCTGCGATGAGGTGGCGACTTGTCCAGGGTGTACGCCACCTTCCACCCGATTGTAGCTGAGCGCCCCCCGCAACCCCAAAGGAAATAAGCGGTAGAAAATGGATGAATGGATGGATATTCTCAAATGTTCACTTTTAACTCAAAATGTTTTAACCACAGCATTTATTTCTTGAGGAAGTCATTATCTCTGGCATTTTAATATGTGAGCTGCTACAAATGTCATGCTAATGACATTTACTGTTATGTTTTTTGAACTGTTTGTTTTTGTTTTTGCACATGGCTTTTATATTTTATATTACCTCTATTTTAAGATTACACTCTTTTGCACTGTGCCTCTTCTCAACTCCTAGAGAAACACTTTCTCTTTTTGTTGTAATAGCTAAATGACAATCAATCTTGACTTGATGTTGTGTTTGAATCATTTAACATATTTTGACCTACAAAACCCGTTTCCGTATAAGTTGGGAAATTGTTTTAGATGTAAATATAAATGGAATACAATAATTTGCAAATCCTTTTCAACCCATATTCAGTTGAATGCACTACAAAGACAAGATATCTGATGTTCAAACTCATAAACTTTATTTTTTTTTGCAAAAAATAATTAACTTAGAATTTAATGGATGCAACACGTGCCAAAGTAGTTGGGGAAGGGCATGTTCACCCTGTGTTACATCACCTTTTCTTTTAATAACACTCAATAAACGTTTGGGAACTGAGGAAACTAATTATTGAAGCTTTGAAAGTGGAATTCTTTCCCATTCTTGTTTTATGTAGAGCTTCAATCGTTCAACAGTCCAGGGTCTCCGCTGTCGTATTTTACGCTTCATAATGCGCCACACATTTTCGATGGGAGACAGGTCTGGACTGCAGGCGGGCCAGGAAAGTCACTGCACTCTTTTTTTACAAAGCCACGCTGTTGTAACACGTGCGGAATGTGGCTTGGCATTGTCTTGCTGAAATAAGCAGGGGCTTCCATGAAAAAGACGGTACTTAGATGGCAGCATATGTTGTTCCAAAACCTGTATGTACCTTTCAGCATTAATGGTGCCTTCACAGATGTGTAAGTTACCCATGCCTTGGGCACTAATGCACCCCCATACCATCACAGATGCTGGCTTTTGAACTTTGCGTCTATAACAGTCTGAATGGTTCGCTTCCCCTTTGGTCCGGATAACACAATGTCAAATATTTCCAAAAACAATTTGAAATGAGGACTCGTCAGACCACGGAACACTTTTCCACTTTGCATCAGTCCATCTTAGATGATCTTGGGCCCAGAGAAGCCGGCGGCGTTTCTGGATGTTGTTGATAAATGGGTTTCGTTTTGCATAGTAGAGCTTTAACTTGCACTTACAGATTTTGCGATGAACTGTATTTAGCGACAGTGGTTTTCTGAAGTGTTCCTGAGCCCATTTGGTGATATGCTTTAGAGATTAATGTCGGTTTTTGATACAGTCCCGTCTGAGGGATCGAAAGTCACGGTCATTCAATGTTGGTTTCCGGCCATACCGCTTACGTGGAGTGATTTCTCCAGATTCTCTGAACCTTTTGAAGATATTATGGACCGGAGATGTTGAAATCCCTAAATTTCTTGCAATTGCACTTTGAGAAACGTTGTTCTCAAACTGTTTGACTATTTGCTCACGCAATTGTGGACAAAGGGGTGTACCTCGCCCCATCCTTTCATGTGAAAGACTGAGCATTTTTTGGGAAGCTGTTTTTATACCCAATCATGGCACCCACCTGTTCCCAATTAGCCTGCACACCTGTGGGATGTTCCAAATAAGTGTTTGATGAGCATTCCTCAACTTTATCACTATTTATTGCCACCTTTCCCAACTTCTTTGTCACGTGTTGCTGGCATCAAATTCTAAAGTTAATGATTATTTGCAACAACAAAAAAAATGTTATCCGTTTGAACATTAGATATGTTGTCTTTGTAGCATATTCAAGTGAATATGGGTTGAAAATTATTTGCAAATCATTGTATTCCGTTTATATTTACATCTAACACAATTTCCCAACTCATATGGAAAAAGGGTTTGTACATTGGATTGTTCCTCGCATCTTTAATGCACAAACGTTATCCATGTGGCCCTCACATCCTGCAGCCATTAGTGGAAAAAGTTTGGACACACATTGCCAAACAGTTTAGTACATTTTTAAGTTAAAAAAAAAAATACAGAATACATCTCCACTTTGTGTTAAAGGGGACAAAGCTAATTGTTTTTCATGTAAACTTTCATTCAGTTTTTGTTTCAGTGTGGCCCTAAACCTCCTCTGTAAAGGTTGCCATGTTTGTTGGATTGAAATAAGCGCTTTTTGTTGCTTTTCCACACAGCATCTCATATCTTTAAATCGTATTTCTCCCTGCTCATATTTAGGTTTCTTTTTGGTTCTTCCAAACAAACCAGCTTAGCATATTAAACACATCACCTCCTGTCAAGTGCAGGAATGCTCCAGCAGAAACGACGGCCCACACCTGCTGGCTTAGCACTAAATGTCAACCTTTTTTCATGCACCAGCTGCCGCGGCCTCATTGCAACACTTGACATTCATATTCATGCAATTATTGCAGATTGTTACTTTTAAAGTGCCCTGCCCATTGAGCACTTAACCCAGCTGTCTGTCACTGCTACGGGCCTGCAGGTTAAAGATGTTTGCTTACGGAGCTTGACAAGTCAGCAAATGGGCTGACCTCACTGCTGCCTGGACCCCAGTTCTCACATCGCTAACCTGTGCGGGCGCTCATGTTTGTGTTGTGCAACGCGACATGTGCGCGTACAGTAGGTGTGCTGCTTGCACGCACTCGTGCATCGCGAATAAACTACAGCCTGTGACCCTTGGCTGGGCAGCTTTGATGCCGGGTCAGGAGAGAAGATCAAAGTGGGCGAGATCATGGAGAGTCCCTTGCGGACCTCCAGGGCCTTCAGTCGTGGCCCACAGCTCGACCAGCTACTTCCTGACTACAAAAAGCAGAGAAAGACTCCTGATGGCAGCCAAGCATGATAGGAAATTACCAGTCTGCCACTCACTCCAAAACTTGGGAACCATTTTGAAGAAGGTTCCTAAAAACAGAATCGCACTATTGTCATATAGATGATCTTTGACGAGCATGTTTGCAGGAGGCCCTTCAAAACAGCAGAGCTACTGTTATATAGAGCAGTGGTCACCAACCACCAGTCTGGGGACCAGTACCGGTCCATGACGCATTTACTACCGGGCCGCAGAGAAACATTAAATAATTTATAAACGACTGCATTTACTCCAACTTAACCTTCGCCTGTCCCACTAGACACAACAATAAGATTCTTTATAGATGTACAATAGAACTCCTCATAGGAAGTTGACATTTGTTACATTTGTTATAACTTTGTGACATGAAACAACGCACTTTAATGAACATGTCAAATATAAATGTGACAGATTGTAGCCAGAGGCTGATTTTTATCTGCATTTCATTGCAAAGAAACAAGCCCAGTGCTCCCACTAATTCAGCGTTATAGTGAGTTGTAGTTTTCATGCCCCTATTTTTGCTGTATTTTTATCCGGCACAAGTGGAAAGCCACTACCTGAAAATGATGCCTACATTAAACCAGTCTGTTCGTGCAAAAAAGGTTGGGGACCACTGATATAGAGCAGTGGTTCTCAACCTTTTTTCAGTGATGTACCCCCTGTGAACATTGTTTTAATTCAAGTACCTCCTAATCAGAGCAAAGCATTTTTAGTTGAAAAAAAGAGATAAAGAAGTAAAATACAGCACTATGTCATCAGTTTCTGATATATTAAATTGTATAACAGTGCAAAATATTGCTCATTTGTAGTGGTCTTTCTCAAACTTTTTGGGGGAAAAAAGATATAAAGATAACTAAAAACTTGTTGAAAAATAAACAAGTGATTTAATTATAAATAAAGATTTCTACACACAGAAGTAATGATCAACTTAAGGTTCCCTCTTTGGGGATTGTAATAGAGATCCATCTGGATTCATGAACTTAATTCTAAACATTTCTTCACAAAAAAGGAAATCTTTAGCATCAATATTTATGGAACATGTCCACAAAAAAATCTATCCGTCAACACTGAATATTGCCTTGTTGTATTTTTTTTCCCACAGTTTATGAACTTACATTCATATTTTGTTGAAGTATTATTCAATAAATATATTTATGAAGGATTTTTGAATTGTGGCTATTTTTAGAATATTTAAAAAAAAAATCTCATGTACCCCTTAGCATACCTTCAAGTACCCCCAGGGGTACGCGTACCCCCATTTGAGAACCACTGATATAGAGGATCACTTCATGTGCTTAAACACAAGATCTTTAACTATAGCAATTTTTGCAGTTGGTCCTTAAAAACTGCAGAGTTTCATTAAAAGAGAGGCTCTTTGACTAGCATTTTTGTATTAACCCCCTAAAAACAGCAGAGTTCTTATAGTATAGAGGATCTTTGATGTGCATTTTGCAGGGGGCCCTTAAAAACAGCACAATTCCTGTGAGAGAAGATCTTTAATGTGTATTTTTGTAGGAGGCCGTTAAAAACAGGGTTACTGTTACATAGAGGCTTTTTAAGTTAAACTTAAAGTTAAAGTTAAAGCACCAATGATTGTCACACACACACTAGGTGTGGTGAAATTTGTCATCTGCATTTGACCCATCCCCTTGATCATCCCCTGGGAAGTGAGGGGAGCAGTGGGCAGCAGCGGTGCTGCCCCCGGGAATAATTTTGGTGATTTACCCCCAGTTCCAACCTTTGATGCTGAGTGCCAAGCAGGGAGGCAATGGGTCCCATTTTTTTTTATAGTCTTTGGTGTGACTCGGCCGGGGTTTGAACTCACAACCTACCAATCACAGGGCGGACCCTCTAAACATTAGGCCACTGATTTGACTATCTGTGTAGGCGCTTAAACAGAGGAGCGCTCCTATCACAGGATCTTTGAAAAGCAATGTTTGCAGTAGGCCCTTAAAAATATAGTTCCTGAGATAGTGGATTTTTGACTATCACTGTATGCGTAAACACAGAAGAACACTCCTATAACAATATTTGACGAGCAATTTTTTTAGTTGGTCCTTAAAAACAGCAGAGTTTCTGTACTATAGAGGATCTTTGACTAGCATTTTTGTAGTAAGCCCTTAAAGGCCTACTGAAATGAGATTTTCTTATTCAAACGGGGATAGCAGGTCCATTCTATGTGTCATACTTGATCATTTCGTGATATTGCCATATTTTTACTGAAAGGATTTAGTAGAGAACATCGACGATAAAGTTCGCAACTTTTGGTCGCTAATAAAAAAGCCTTGCCTGTACCGGAAGTAGAAGACGATGTGCGTGTGACGTCGCGGGTTGTAGGCCTCCTCACATCCTCACATTGTTTACAATCATAGCCACCAGCAGAGAGAGCAATTCGGGCCGAGAAAGCGACAATTTCCCCATTAATTTGAGCGAGGATGAAAGATTTGTGGATGAGGAAAGTTACAGAGAAGCACTAAAAAAAGAGAGAAAAGCCGACGGCTCCAGGCTCCAGTGGCAACGATTCGGATGTCATTAGACACATTTACTAGGATAATTCTGGAAAATCCCTAATCTTCTTATTGTGTTAATAGTGTTTTAGTGAGATTATAAAGTCATACCTGAAAGTCGGAGGGCTGCGGTGAACGCCAGTGTCTCTGAGAGAAGCCAATAGAGGAGCCAAGATCACAGCTGCCTTTTTGACAGCTGCAGGATGAGGTCGCATAATCCGCTCAAGTCTCTGGTAAGAGCCGACTTAATATCACAATTTTCCCATCCAAAAACTTGCTGGTCGACGTAGAGAAACATGTTCGCTTGACCGCTTTGTGTTAAAGCTTCACAACAAATAAAGAAACACCGGCTGTGTTTCGGTTGCTAAAGGCAGCTGCAATCCACCGCTTTCCACCAACAGCATTCCTTTTTGACGTCTCCATTATTAATTAAAGAATGTGCAAAAGATTCAGCAACACAGATGTCCAAAATACTGTGTAATTATGCGATGAAAAGAGATGACTTTTAGCCGTGAGTGGTGCTGTGCTGAAATGTCCGCTCCAACCAATAACGTCACAAGCACGCGTCAACATAATCGTCATCATTCCGCGACGTTTTCAACAGGATACCTCGCGGGAAATTTAAAATTGTAATTTAGTAAACCTAAAAGGGTGTATTGGCATGTGTTGCAATGTTAATATTTCATCATTGATATATAAACTATCAGACTGCGTGGTCGGTAGTAGTGGGTTTCAGTAGGCCTTTAAAACAGCGGAGATCCTACAATAGAGAATGTTTGACGTGCATTTTTGAAGTCAGAACTTGAAAACAGCAGAGTTCTTGTATTATAGAGGATCTTTGACTAGCACTTTTGTAGTAAGCGCTTAAAATAGCGGAGTTCCTATAATAGAGAATGTTTGACGTGCATTTTTGCAGGATGCCCTTAAAAACAGCAGAGTTCCTGTCATTTACTGTTTTGTTCGTTCACTGACCTGCTCAGTGGTCTTGTGGTTAGACTGTCCGCCCTGAGATCGGTAGGTCGTGAGTTCAAACCCCGGCTGAGTCATACCAAAGACTATAAAAATGAGAGCCATTACCTCCTTGCTTGGCACTCAGCATCAAGGGTTGGAATTGGGGGTTATATCACCAAAATGATTCCCGAGCGTGGCCACTGCTGCTGCTCACTGCTGCTGCTCACTGCTCCCCTCACCTCCCAGGGAGTAAACAAGAGGATGGGTCAAACGCAGAGAATAATTTCACCACACCTACTGTGTGTGTGTGTGACAATCATTGGTACTTTGTTTTAATTTAGAGGATCTTTGACTAAAGCTGTATGTGCTGGAACACAGGAGCACGCTGATCACAAGATCTTTGACTAGCAATGTTTTCAGTTGGTCCTTAAAGGGGAACATTATCACAATTTCAGAAGGGTTAAAACCAACAAAAATCAGTTCCCAGTGGCTTATTTTATTTTTTGAAGTTTTTTTCAAAATTTTACACATCATGGAATATCCCGAAAAAAGGCTTTAAAGTGCCTGATTTTCGTTATCTTTAAATCCATCGTCCATTTTCCTGTGACGTCATTTAGTGATGCCAACATGGCGGATAGCACAGCAACATATAGCGACATTAGCTTGGATTCAGACTCGGATTTCAGCGGTTTAAGCGATTCAACAGATTACGCATGTATTGACACGGATGGTTGGAGTATGGAGGCAGATAGCGAAAACGAAATTGAAGAAGAAACTGAAGCTATTGACGCTATTCGGCGATCGCCTTCGATTGAGTGTCGCAGGTTGTCCATACATCTCTATGCCATGTCTGCCTTAGCATCGCCGGTAAAATGTGCAGACCAAACGATCAGGACTTTCGCATCTTGTGACACTGGAGCAACTTAAATACGTCGATTGGGAAGTGTTTGTTTGGCATTAAATGTGGGTGGAGGTAAAGGCTGGATGCAAATATAGCTACAAATGTACATACAGCTAGCCTAAATAGCATGTTAGCATCGATTAGTATGCCGTGCTAATCGAAACACACTCCATGTAAGTCAACTTGAATCCGCTCCTGATCGTGTTGTTACACCCTCCGACAACGCACAGACGAGGCATGATGTCTCCAAGGTACGGAAAACAGTCGAAAAATGGAAAATAACACTGATTAGACTCGATGTTTGTAATGTGTTTGATAAAATGGCGGATTGACTACCTAGGTGACGTCACGCTGTGACGTCATCGCTCTGAGAGCGAATAATAGAAAGGTGTTTAATTCGCCAAAATTCAGCTATTTAGAGTTCAGAAATCGGTTAAAAAAATAACTGGTCTTTTTTCTGCAACATCAAGGTATATATTGACGCTTACATAGATCTGGTGATAATGTTGCCCTTTGAAAACTGCAGAGCTCCTGTAATATAGAGAATCTTTGGCCAGCATATTTGTAGTAAGCCCTTAAAAACAGCAGAGTTCCTATAATATAGAGGATCTTTAATGTTAATTTTTGCAGGAGGCCCTTAAAAACAGGGTTCCTGTTATATAGAGGCTATTTGACTATCACTGTAGGTGCTTAAACACAGAATAGCTGTCCTATAACGATTTTTGGCGGGCAATTTTTGAGGTTGGTCCTTAAAAACAGCAGAGCTTCTGTACATAGAGGATCTTTGACTAGCATTTTTGTGGTAAGCCCTTCAAACAGCAGAGTTCCTATAGTATAGAGAATGTATGACATGCATTTTTGGAGTCAGCGCTTGAAAACAGCAGAGTTCTTGTATTATAGAGGATCTATGACGATAGCACTTTTGTAGTAAGCTCTTAAAACAGCAGAGTTCCTACAATAGAGGATGTTTGACGTGCATTTTAGCAGGATGCCCTTAAAAACAGCATAGTTCCTGTCATATAGAGGATCCTTGAATATTACTGCATGTGCTTAAACACAGAAGCGCAATATTACAAGATCTTTGACTGGCAATGTTTGCAGTTGGTCACTAAAACAGCAAAGTTCCTGTAATATAGAAGATCTTTGATTAGCACTTTTGTATTAGGTCCTAAAAAACAGCAGCGTCTGTATAATATAGAGGATGTTTGACCATCACTGTGGGTGCTTAAACAGAGGAGCACTCCTATCACAGGATCTTTGAATAGCAATTTTTGCAATATGCCCTTAAAAACAGAGTTCCTGTCAATCTTTGAATGGTAGTTTTTTCACGGTATACCATTGAAAACAGCATAGTTACTGTGATAGAAGATCTTTGAATATTATTTTTACAATAGGCCGTTAAAAACAGAAGAGTTACTGTGATAGAGGGTCTTTGACAATCACTATATGTGCTTAAACAGTGTAGCACTCCAATAAAATTATATTTGACAATTTCTGTCAAAAAAACAGCAGAGTTCCTCTAATACAGAGGATCTTTGACAAGCATTTTTTCAATAAGCCCTTAAAAACAGCAGAGCTCTATCAAATAGAGGAGCTTTGACTATTACTGTAAGTACCTCAATGCTGAAGAGCGGTCCAATTACATGATCTTTGACTAGCAGTTTTTGAATCAGGCCCTTAAAAACAGCAGGGTTCATCATATACAGGTTAATTGAGCATGTTTACAGTAGCACGGTTGCGGATATAGGAGATCTTTTATTCTCACTGTAAGTCCTTTACGCCCAGAAGAGCGCTCATATCGCATGATCTTTGGTCCTTAATTGCAGCAGAGTTCCTGCCGTATATAGACGATCTTTGACTGTCAGTGTATGTTCTTAAAGTTCATTAGGTTTGTACATAGCCTGAATAGGTAGTTCTAGCTCAGAGTAATTTATGATTTAAAGAAAAGGGGTGGGATTAAAGGCCTACTGAAACCCACTACTACCGACCACGCAATCTGATAGTTTATACATCAATGATGAAATATTAACATTGCAACACATGGCAATACGGCCGGTTTAGTTTACTAAATTGCAATTTTATATTTCCCGCGGAGTTTCTTGTTGAAAACGTCGCGGAATGATGACGCGTGCGCGTGACGTCACGAACTGTCAGGAAATATTAGCGCAGCACCACTTGCGGCTAAAAGTCGTCGCTTTTCATTGCGCAATTACACAGTATTCTGGACATCTGTGTTGCTGAATCTTTTGCAATTTGTTCAATTAATAATGGAGAAGTCAAAGTAGAAAGATGGAGTTGGGAAGCTTTAACCTTTAGCCACACAAACACACGGTGATTCCTTGTTTAAAATTCCCGGAGGTGAAGCTTTACTACGGATCAGAGCAGTCAAGCGAAAATGGTTCCCGACCAATTGTCAACCGGCAGGTTTCGGTGAGAAAATTGTGTTAAAAAGTCGCCTCTTACCGGGGATCTGTGGAGTTTGCGCCGTTCTTGTATCTGCCGTGACTTCCCTCAGACACTGGCCGCAAGACACCCGTGGACACACCCCTCCGACTATCAGGTACTATTTAATCTCACTAAAACACTAGCAACACAATAGAAATATAAGGGATTTCCCAGAATTATCCTAGTAAATGTGTCTAAAAATATCTGAATCCGTCCCAATGCATTTTTTTTTCTAGTCCTTCGCTATCAATATCATCTTCCACGAATCTTTCATCCTCGCTCAAATTAATGGGGAATTTGTCGTGTTCTCGGTCCGAATAGCTCTTGCTGCTGGAGGCTCCCATCAAAAACAATGTGAGGACGTGAGGAGCCCTTACCCTTGTGACGTCATCGTCTGCGACTTCCGGTAAAGGCAAGGCTTTTTTATCAGCACCAAAAATTGCAAACTTTATTGTCGATGTTCTCTTCTAAATCCTTTCAGCAAAAATATGGCAATATCGCGAAATGATCAAGTATGACACATAGAATGGACCTGCTATCCCCGTTTAAATAAGAAAATCTCATTTCAGTAGGCCATTAAACACAGAAGAGTGCTCCTATCATATTTGACCAGCAATTTTTGCAGTAGTTTCTTTAAAACAGCAGCACATTCCTGTCAAATAAAATATCTTTGACTAGCATTTTTTTTATCAATGTTCCATCTGCCTCTGCATGCACTTTGAAATGCTGGTTGCACTCCTCAACTGTTGCTGTGTAACAAACTAAACAGTATGACAGTAAACACTGTTCAAATTTTACTAACACGAAAGTACACCTGTGTAGTTGAGCAAGGTTTATTCATCATGTTGACAAAGTGCTATTCAATTAGAATGTAGCTGGAGAAGCCATAAAGAGGCCTGCTATAGTGATCTATTAGTCCTGTCTGCGTTTGGCCAGCAGGTGTGTGTATGTGTGTGTGTGTGTGTGTGTGTCTACATGTGTCTGGACTAGGCCGGAGTGCTCCCAGATTTCAAGGAGGAAGCCGGTGTCAGTACCAGGAGATGGATCTCTCCTGCGGGATCTGATAAATAAGGAAAAAATATCTTTGAAAAAAGGGGAAAACAGCTGCTCCCAACGTGCAAATATTGCTGGTGGCTTTGCATTCCATCGCCGCAAGGTAGGGGGACTATTTACTGTCTCCATGAGCACCTCATTTTGTAGCCCCCCCCTTGTGTCATGTCTCCCTTTCCTCACCCCTGTGCCCCTCCGCCACGCCACTCTCTCCATATTAAGATACCCCTCACGACGTGACCACAAAGCGTTTCAGCAGCTTTACTTACGACACATGTAAACCCTCTGCAAACAACCTGAAAACAGTGTCAGTAATAAGACACCTTCATAATAGCAGCTGGAGAGTCTGACAAATATTCAGCGTGGCTCAGAATAAGACATATCATCGACATGTCAACTTATACGTTGCTGAGGTGACTGTGACGAAAGTCGCCATAGAAAAAGTCACGATGAACCCCGTGAGACCCGACCAAAATATCCGGTCTTACTTGCTCGCATTAACTTGTAGCTAGAGATCAACATAACTTTTGTGTTTCCAACCATTGTAACGAGGAAAGTGAGAGGGGGGTACAGTGTTGAGAAAAAGAAGTGGATGATCTTAGACTTAGACAAACTTTAATGATCCACAAGGGAAATTGTTCCACACAGTAGCTCAGTTACAATGATGGAAAGCACA
Source organism: Nerophis ophidion (assembly GCF_033978795.1). Classification (NCBI taxonomy): domain Eukaryota; kingdom Metazoa; phylum Chordata; class Actinopteri; order Syngnathiformes; family Syngnathidae; genus Nerophis; species Nerophis ophidion. The sequence continues at coordinate 24,789,522 of NC_084625.1, read as the reverse complement.
ACGCAGGTATAAATACACTAAATATAGCGATGTAAAATATAACATATGTATGTAATATTTGCATAATAAATGTACATTATATAATATATACTAATATATAATATTAAAAAGTTAAAAAAAAAGTTAAAGGACCAATGATTGTCACACACACACTAGGTGTGGCGAAATTTGTCCTCTGCATTTGACCCATCCCCTTGTTCACCCCCTGGGAGGTGAGGGGAGCAGTGGGCAGCAGGCGTGCCGCGCCCGGGAATCATTTGTGGTGATTTAACCCCCAATTCCTACCCTTGATGCTGAGTGCCAAGCAGGGAAGTAATGGGTCCCATTTTTATAGTCTTTCGTATGACTTGGCTGGGGTTTGAACTCACAACCTACCGATCTCAGGGCGGACACTCTAACCACTAGGCCACTGGGTAAGGTTATATTATGTCTATATCATATATACAATATATAACAATTACCATGTAGAATATTACAGTATATGTGACAGATATCATCTATTGCTGTATGGGGAGTGATTATACAGCTGGATGGAGTGCGGAATTAAGGAGTTGAAGAATCGAACAATGTGGGAACGAAGCTGAAGGAGCCTATTGGAGTATGAACTCTGTGCCTCAATTGTCTGGTGGAGTGGGTGGGTGGGATTGTTAAAGTTAAAGTTAAAGTTGAAGTTAAAGTGAAATGCTAGCAGTTTGTCCAGCGTCCTCCTGTACCTCACTGACACAAACGCCTCCAACTGCGTGCCAGTAGTTTGGCCGGCTTTCTGAATTAGTTTGTCAATCCGGTTTGTGTCCCTTTTGCTGGCACTGGTTACAACAGAGTGATAAAATATCTCCAACAGCTTGCTGCACACATTAAAGGACCTAAGCTTCCTCAGTAGAGTTTTAACTTGCACTTACAGATGTAGTGACCAACTGTAGTTACTAACAGTGGTTTTCTGAAGTGTTCCTGAGCCCATGTGGTGATATCCTTTACACACTGATGTCGGTTTTTGATGCAGTACCGCCTGAGGGGTCAAAGGTCCGTAGTCTCATCGCTTACGTGCAGTGATTTCTCCAGATTCTCTGAATCTTTTGATAATTTTACGGACCGTAGATGGTAAAATCCCTAAATTCCTTGCAATAGCTCGTTGAGATATGTTGTTCTAAAAACTTTGACAATTTGCTTACAAATTGGTGACCCTCTCCCAATCCTTGTTTGTGAATTACTTAGCATTTCATGGAAGCTGCTTTTATACCCAATCATGGCACCCACCTGTTCCCAATAAGCCTGCACACCTATGGGATGTTCCAAATAGGTGTTTGATGAGCATTCCTCAACTTTATCAGTATTTATTGCCACTTTTCCCAACTTCTTTGTCGCGTGTTGCTGCCATCAAATTCTAAAGTTAATGATTATTTGCACAAAAAAAAATGTTTATCAGTTTTAACATCAAATATGTTGTCTTTGTAGCATATTCAACTGAATATGGGTTGAAAATGATTTGCAAATCATTGTATTCCGTTTATATATACATCTAACACAATTCCCCAACTCATATGGAAACGGGGTTTGTACATGCAAACACACACACAGCACTACTGACAATAATAAAACATGGTATGGCACTGAGGATTGAGGAAAAACGCCCCCTTTCCACACTGGAGAATAACTCAAATTAACGCCATCTAAAAAAGCATGAAACATATATGTAAAAATGTAATATAAATACTATAAATAATACATTACTAAGTTGTTAACATAACATTGCGAGAATAGTAGTAATAATATCAATAAATACAATTGAAAACAGCAATGAAAAAACATATATAGTTAAAAAAAACAAGAGTTTAACATGATCAGTAAAAACCCTGATTAAAAAGTTGTCTTTCACCTTTTATTTTATTGTTTTTATACAATATTCATTTTTCCAAAATGTGTTTTTCTTTTTAAAAGGCATGTTAATGGCCAAGGTTGATTTTAGTTAAGTTTTTAAGGTAGAAGCATGCATTGAACTCATATACTGGAAGTACCACTGTACTGCACTCCATTGACGCTTCAATAAAACAATCAATTCCACATAATTATCGATAAAAAGATCAACATCAAAGGGCTTCAATGTTGTGTTCTTTACTGTAATTTTATAAATAGAGTGTGTATGTTGATGTTTGGAAATACATGTCAGTTTGCTCCCTGGGTTGGAACCACATTTCTAATTTGGGTCTTAAACCCTATATTAAGTTGCACTGTAATGAGCAGCGCAACCTTTAAAGGGGAACTGTGCTTTTTTTGGAATTGTATTTATCGTTCACAATCATTACGGAAGTCATGATGACGGATGGATTTTTTTTTTATGCATTCTAACTAGCGAATTAAAGTAAATAAAAGTCTGCTTACAGCAGAGCCAAATGGAGTTCCTCTATTTCGCTCATAAAGCCCAATAAATAACCATCCAAAAATAGACAATAATACTCTATTTATATTTCGGGATTTGATTATTAAAGTATAGTGATATTGATATTATAAGCGCTAACGGAGACAAACTATTTATAGCGGTACCTTAATCACTTCAGTCTGTCCCTATGTTTACATTGAGTGGTCTGCTGCTTCCTTGCTTCCCTGCTCCCTGTAAGTTTCTTCCAGATCATAAATCATGCCTCTCACCTGGACAGAAGAAGTCGTAGTAGGTATTACGACAAGTTGGTACACTTTGACATCCATTTAGGACCCAAAACTGGCATGGACGACACGAAAGATGCTTGGTCCCAACATACACCACATCCATTTCCTTCGCGAGGATAATGAGTCATTCTTCACTTAAATGTAAATATATAAACATTTTAGCAGTCTGTACTGTTATGACAGCAGACATTGTACAGTAAGTGATGTTTTATTATGTTTGTTGGCTCTCAAAGTCTGCAGTGAGTAATATATAGTGATGAAAAAGGAAGAAAAAAGCAAACATTGTGATGTGTTATTTAAATTAATGTGCGGCGTATGTTTAAAATGATCAAAATATGTAAATATTAAATGTTGTTGTGTTGTGCCTGTTACTTCATGTCAGTTTATTTATATCATGTACAGTGGGGCAAAAAAGCATTTAGTCAGCCACAGATTGTGCAAGTTCTCCCACTTAAAATGATGACAAAGATCTATAATTTTCATCATAGGTACACTTCAACTGTGAGAGACAGAATGTGAAAAAAAATCCAGGAATTCACATTGAAGAAATTTTAAAGAATGTTTTTGTAAATTATGGTGGAAAATAAGTATTTGGTCAACCATCCAAAGCTCTCACTGATGGAAGGAGGTTTTGATGATCAAAGAGGCTCAAAATCTCACGATACATGGCCCCATTCATTCTTTCCTTAACACGGATCAATTGTCCTGTCCCCTTAGCAGATAAACAGCCCCAAAGCATGATGTTTCCACCCCCAAGCTTCACAGTAGGTATGGTGTTCTTGGGATGCAACTCAGTATTCTTCTTCCTCCAAACACGACGAGTTGAGTTTATACCAAAAGGTTGTATTTTGGTTTCATCTGACCACATGACATTCTCCCAATCCTCTGCTGTATCATCCATGTATCCATTTTGGTATAAACTCAACTCGTCGTGTTTGGAGGAAGAAGAATACTGAGGGGCGGTTTAGCTCGGTTGGTAGAGTGGCTGTGCCAGCAACTTGAGGGTTGCAGGTTCAATTCCCGCTTCTGCCAACCTAGTCACTGCCGTTGTGTCCTTGGGCAAGACACTTGACCCACATGCTCCCAGTGCCACCCACACTGGTTTGAATGTAACTTAGATATTGGGTTTCACTCTGTAAAGCGCTTTGAGTCACTAGAGAAAAAGCGCTATACAAATATAATTCACAGTTGCATCCCAAGAACACCACACCTACTGTGAAGCATGGGGTGGAAACATCATGCTTTGGGGATGTTTTTCTGCTAAGGGGACAGGACGATTGATCCGTGTTAAGGAAAGAAGGAATGGGGCCATGTATCGTGAGATTTTGAGCCAAAACCTCTTTCCATCAGTGAGAGCTTTGAATGGTTGACCAAATACTTATTTTCCACCATAATTTACAAATAAATTCTTTAAAACTCCTACAATGTGAATTCCTGGATTTTTTTTCACATTCTGTCTCTCACAGTTGAAGTGTACCTATGAAGACAATTACAGACCTCTGTCATTATTTTGAGTGGGAGAACTTGCACAATCGGTGGCTGACTAAATACATTTTTGCCCCACTGTATATAAAACCTCAATGAATGTGTTTGGATGTTTTTTAAGGGTTTTATAGGTGGAATTTTGCTGCTCCCATAGACTCTGCTGTAAGCAAACACTTGATCGCATTTATTTAATATTTAGAATGCAAAAAAAAAAAACATTCATAATGTAATAATAATGATTGTGAACGATAGGCAAAATTCCCCAAAAAAGTGCTGATCACCCTTCAGGAAGAGGCATTTGCACAAGACTCCAAATGCTTAAAAAAATGTATGTTCAAAACTAAAAAACAATGGGGGACAAAAAACATTACTTGTCCTCAAAGTATACACAACATAAACAAAAAAAAAATGTCCTTATCTAAGGAGCAAGTGCTCACAGTGTCCGTGCATAAGAACTGGGCAGAGCTTCCTCTCGCACATCCTTACTAGATTAGATGCGCCAGACACTTCAAAATATAAACATCGAAAAGACCACCTTCAAAGTGTATTGGAACTTAACCTGTTGTCCAAAATGTTGCCTTCATTTTGGAATTCACTGTACACAGTTTAGGTGCCTTTAGTAAGCCCGACTAACAGCCTTTTTTTGTGTCTTTGTAGCTTTAAAGGCCTACTGAAACCCACTACTACTGACCACGCAGTCTGATAGTTTATATATCAATGATGAAATCTTAACATTGCAATACATACCAATACGGCCGTTTTAGTTTACTAAATTACAATTTTAAATTTCCCGCGGAGTTTCTTGTTGAAAACGTCGCGGAATGATGACGCGTGTTTGTGACATTATTGGTTGAGCGGACATTTTTAGCCCAGCACCATTTACAGCTAAAAGTTGTTTCTTTTCATCGCATAATTACACAGTATTTTGGCCATCTGGCTTGATGAATCTTTTGCAATTTGTTCAATTAATAATGGAGACTATAAAGAGGAATGCTGTTGGTGGAAAGCGGTGGATTACAGCTGCCTTTAGCAACCGAAACACAGCCGGTGTTTTTTGTTTGTTGTGAAGCTTTAGCGAACATATTTCTCTACCACATGTCAACCAGTGGGTTTTTGGATGAGAAAATTGTGATATTAAGTCGGCTCTTACTGGAGACTTGTGCGGAGTTAGCGTCCTCCTGCAGCAGCTGTCATCTTGGATCCTCCATTGGCTTCTCTCAGAGATACTGGCGGTCATCGCAGCCCTCCGACTTTCAGGTACGACTTTATAATCTCACTAAAACACTAGTAACACAATAATCAGATAAGGGATTTTCCAGAATTATCCTAGTAAAAGTGTTTTATCACATCTGAATCGCTCCCACTGCACTCGCCTTTTTTTTTTTTTTTTTTCTAGTGCTTCACTCTAACTTTCCTCATCCACACATCTTTCATCCTCACTCAAATTAATGGGGAAATCATCGCTTTCTTGGTCCGAATCGCTCTTGCTGCTGGTGGCTATGATTATAAACAATGTGAGGATGTGAGGAGCTCTACAACCCGTGACTTCACACGCACATCGTCTGCTACTTCTGGTACAGGCAAGGCTTTATTATTAGCGACCAAAAGTTGCAAACTTTATCGTGGATGTTCACTACTAAATCCTTTCAGCAAAAATATGGCAATATCGCGAAATGATTAAGTATGACACATAGAATGGACCTGCTATCCCCGTTTAAATAAGAAAAACTCATTTCAATAAGCCTTTAATGCTATTGAGCGATGTTTGTCCACACCTGCCTCAGACAGTTAGCGCTATTGTGCATTTAATCCACGTTTTACTTCAACTGTACCCTTTAACTCCGTCCTTGTCCAATTTGATGTAATACATCACATACAACGTAACATTAAGGAGTGCAACATGAGGACACAAACGTTAGCAGGTAATACTTTAGTATGGAGAACATATAAGTGACAAAGACTTAATTGAGAGTTATTTGGACAGTAAGGGAACATATTCTAAGTAAATACTTCATTTAGAGTTACTTGGTTAGGCTTAGAGGGAGAGGGTTAGGAATAGGGCACACTTGCCAACCTTGAAACCTCCAAATTCAGGAGATTGGGGGGCGGGGTTTGGTGGTAGCAGGGGTGTATATTGTAGCGTCCCGAAGAGTTAGTGCTGCAAGGGGTTCTGGGTATTTGTTCTGTTGTGTTTATGTTGTGTTACGGTGTTCTCCAGAAATGTGTTTGTCATTCCTGTTTGGTGTTGGTTCACAGTGTGGCACATATTTGTAACAGTGTTAAAGTTGTTTTTACGGCCACCCTCAGTGTGACCTGTATGGCTGTTGATCAAGTATACCTTGCATTCACTTTTGTGTTTGTGAAAGCCGCATATATCATGTGACTTGGCCGGCACGCTGTTTGTATGGAGTAAAAGGGGATGTGACGACAGGTTGTAGAAGACGCTAAAGGCAATGCTTTTAAGGCACGCCCCTGCTATTGTTGTCCGGGTAGAAATCGGGAGAAATTCGGGAGAATGGTTGCTCCGGGAGATTATCGTGAGGGGCACTGAAATTCGGGATTTTACAGGGAAAATAGGAAGGGTTGGGAAGTATGGGTTATGGTTTATAATTGGTTGTACAATAAGGCCATGCAAAATAAGGGATTAATAAGTACTAATTAAGAGCCAATATTTTACCAATTTGCATGTTAATAAGCAACTAATTAATGGTGAATATGTTCCCTATGCTAAAGTGTCACCCATTAGCATTGCTAGCATAACAATGGGCGCTACAGTGCTAACCTTACACTCGCATTAAAACATCAACATCAAGCTTAGTTAGTATTCGCTGAAGAAAAACAAAAATGATGTCTGTAGCTGACCGGAGGATAGTTGGCTAAGAGCCATGCTGCATTTTAAGATGTGTAGTGAAGCCTGCGTTTGTATTGAATATTTGATCATTTTGGCCCACTCTGGTAAATGAGCTAACAAAAATTTGAGTGACGCACCACTACATCCACAATAATAAACATGACTTAAATCGTCCATCAAAACTGAGCATGATCATGTGTGCAAAGTGTGCAGTTGTACAAACCCCGTGTCCATATGAGTTGGGAAATTGTGTTAGATGTAAATATAAACGGAATATAATGATTTGCAAATCCTTTTCAACCCATATTCAGTTGAATGCACTACAAAGACAAGATATTTGATGTTCAAACTCATAAACTTTATTTTTTTTGCAAATAATAATTAACTTAGAATGTCATGGCTGCAACATATGCCAAAGTAGTTGGGAAAGGGCATGTTCACCACTGTGTTACATCACCTTTTCTTTTAACAACACTCAATAAGCGTTTGGGAACTGAGAAAACTAATTGTTGAAGCTTTGAAAGTGGAATTCTTTCTCCTTCTTGTTTTATGTAGAGCTTTAGTCTCCGCTGTCGTATTTTACGCATCATAATGCGCCACACATTTTCGATGGGAGACAAGTCTGGTACCCGCACTCTTTTACTACGAAACCACGCTGTTGTAACACATGGCTTGGCATTGTCTTGCTGAAATAAGCAGGGGCGTCCATAATAATGTTGCTTGGATGACAACATATCTTGCTCCAAAACCTGTATGGACCATTCAGCATTAATGGTGCCTTCACAGATGTGTGTGTTACCCATGCCTTGGGCACTAATGCACCCCCATACCATCACAGATGCTGGCTTTTGAACTTTGCGTCTATAACAATCCGGATGGTTATTTTCCTCTTTGTTCCGGAGGACACCAGGTCCACAGTTTCCAAATATAATTTGAAATGTGGACTCGTCAGACCACAGAACACTTTTCCACTTCGCATTAGTCCATCTTAGATGAGCTCGGGCCCAGCGAAGCCAGCGGCGTTCCTTGGTGTTGTTGATAAATGGGTTTTTCTTCGCATAGCAGAGTTTTAACTTGCACTTACAGATGTAGCAACCAACTGTAGTTACTAACAGTGGTTTTATGACGTGTTCCAGAGCCCATGTGGTGATATCCTTTACACACCGATGTCGGTTTTTGATGCAGTACTGCCTGAGCGATCAAAGGTCCGTAATATCATCGCTTACGTGCAGTGATTTCTCCAGATTCTCTGAACCTTTTGATGATTTTACGGACCGTAGATGGTAAAGTCCCTAAATTCCTTGCAATAGCTCGCTGAGAAATGTTGTTCTAAAACTGTTCGAAAATTTGCTTACAAATTGGTGAGCCTCGCTCCATCGTTGTTTGTGAATTACTTAGCATTTCCTGGAAGCTGCTTTTATACCCAACCATGGCACCCACCTGTTCCCAAATAGCCTGCACACCTGTGGGATGTTCCAAATAAGTGTTTGATGAGCATTCCTCAACTTTATCAGTATTTATTGCCACCTTTCCCAACTTCTTTCTCACGTGTTGCCGGCATCAAATTCTAAAGTTAATGATTAATTGCGAAAAAATATATATGTTTATCAGTTTCAACATCAAATATGTTGTCTTAGTAGCATATTCAACTGAATATGGGTTGAAAATGATTTGCAAATCATTGTATTCCATTTATATTTACATCTAACACAATTTCCCAACCCATATGGTAACGGGGTTTGTACATAATGTTTTATACATTCACATAAAAGACATATTTACATAATTTTGTAGGCTGAACTGTGGCGTGTTGTTGCTAGCGCTGAATGGAAACAAAGCATATTGCATATTTTTCTTCCCTCTTCTCGTCCTCCCTCATCCTTTCCTTCCGACCAACATGTCTCCGACTGTTTTCCTGTCAGTATCGTGTTTGGAAAGCGGGTCTGCCGAGGGCTCATAAATTTGTCAGCGGTAGGCAGCGCGGTCAAAATAGTGAAAAAGAGGCGGCGGCACACTCGGGAGGGTCAAGAGCATCGACATTGAGGCCTTTTTCCCTCCTTCACTTGTTGTTGTTTCAGGCATGTCCTTTTTGAGGAACGTGTGTGAGGCCTGGTCCACACTCACAGAACTATTGAGTGCTTTGCAACAGACAGCATCAACTGTCACAATGTACCCACAACACAACCATGTTGCTAACTTGAGCAACGAGTAGAAGGCTATCCCACAGCAGTGTGTGACCGGCATTAGTTCAAGTTCTGAAAAAGCCATAAGAGTTGTTCAATAATTGGGAGTGACTAACATTTCTTGCACAGTATGTCTAAAAATAGCAGATATAGAGAATATTTGACTAGTATTGTAGCATTAAGTCCTTAAATGGGTCATAATATGAGTTTTAATCTACATTTAAAACATTTCATTGTGGTCTACTAATATGTAATGGTGGTGTTTTGGTCAACATTTTTCAAGATTTTGCTCTACAGACCTATTTTCAAGACACTTTTTAGCTGCATACTTTTAGAGACACAGTAATTACAGGCAAATGAACCCTTCAAGACACCAACCCCTCACACTGACAATAATTTGGTGCATTCCATTTACCTCGGAAGTTGGAAGTCGGAGTTGGTAATGACGTCACAGCCGAGTTGTGAGTGTTCCAGTGAAAAAGTCGGAAATCAAAACGGCCAGAGCTACTAAAGTTGTTTTTGCGCTTTCCTTATCGGAATATAAAGAACTTACGGGGAAATATGCACTCTTTCTGCAGCCTTCAAACACGGTAGATTAGTTGAGCCCAAACTATGGCCCGCGGGCCAAATACAGCCTGCCAGGTTCCAAATTCGGCCCACGGGAAGTCCCAAGTAAAAAAAAGATATTTATTTAAAAAAAATTTATTATTATTATTTTCTATCATCTGTCCATTCTAATCCATTTTCTACCGCTTGTTACTCTCAATGTCTCCTAGCCGCTCAGGCAAATCATACAATCCAAAAATGCATTTTCCCATCAATAACGTGACATCAAGTCTCTTTCAGTCAATTAGTGCGCGAGGAATATATATATATATATATATATATATATATATATACATATATGTATATATATACACACATATATATATATATATATATATATATATATACATATATGTATATATATACACATATACATATATATATATATATACATATATGTATATATATACACATATACATATATATATATATATATATATATATATATACATATATGTATATATATATACATATATATATATATATATATATATATATATATATATAGGTAGGTCTTTATTGTCATTGCAACGAGTACAACGAAACTTTGTTTTCAGCACAAACCTGTTCAAGATTAGACAAACAAAACAGTGTACAGGGTTAAAGAACCAGAACGCTGATGGGTTGCCATAAGGCGCCCCGTAAAAGATGGGAAAAAGGGTATATATAGGGTTTCCCGCAGCGCTTTGTTGTTAAATGCCTACTGAAATGAAATGTTCTTATTCAAACAGGGATAGCAGGTCCATTCTATGTGTCATACTTGATCATTTCGCGATATTGCCATATTTTTGCTGAAAGGATTTAGTAAAGAACATTGACGATAAAGTTCGCAACTTTTGGTCGCAAATAAAAAAGCCTTGCCTTTACCGGAAGTAGCAGACGATGTGCGCGTGACGTCACCGGTGTGAGGGCTCCTCACATCCTCACATTGTTTATAATCATAGGCTCCAGCAGCAAGAGCTATTCGGACCGAGAAAGCGACAATTCCCCCATTAATTTGAGCGAGGATGAAAGATTCGTGGATGAGGAAAGTTAGAGTAAAGCACTAAAAAAAAAAAAAAAAAAAGTGAGGGCTTCGGCAGTGGTAGCGTTTCAGATGTAATTAGACACATTTACTAGGATAATTCTGGAAAATCCCTTATCTGCTTATTTTGTTAATAGTATTTTAGTGAGATTAGATGAGTAAAGCCATACCTGAAAGTCGGATGGCTGCGGTGAATGCCAGTGTCTCAGAGAGAAGCCGATGAGGAGCCGAGATCACAGGTGCCTTTTTGACAGCTACAAGAGAAGGTCCCATAATCCACTGAAGTCTCCGGTAAGAGCCGAAAATTTTCCCATCCAAAAACTAGCTGGTTGATGTAGAGAAACATGTTCGCTTGACCGCTCTGTGTTTAAGCTTCACAACAAATAAAGAAACACCGGCTGTGTCTCGGTGCTAAAGGCAGCTGCAATCCCCCGCTTTACACCAACAGCATTCTTCTCTATAGTCTCCATTATTAATTGAACCAATTGCAAAAGATTCAGCAACACAGATGTCCAACTTAATGTGTAATTATGCGATGAAAAGAGACGACTTTTAGCCGTAAGTGGTGCTGAGCTAGTATGTCCCCTCCAACCAATAACGTCACAAACAGGCGTCATCATACGCATCATCATTCCGCGACGTTTTCAACAAGAAACTTCCCCGGAAATTTAAAATTGTAATTTAGTAAAATAAACCGGCCGTATTGGCATGTGTTGCAATGTTAATATTTCATCATTGATATATAAACTATCAGACTGCGTGGTCGGTAGTAGTGGGTAGTAGTAGTAGGTAGGCCTTTAAGGTGGCCGCCTTAACAACAAAGAGCCACTGCATAAACTAAAGTCTTAAAAACAAAAATGTTTTAGTTTTTTTTTTGTCCTGTCCAGCTTCTTAGGCAAATCATATAGTTGATGTAGATGCCAATATCGGCTGTTCAGATTTACTTTACAAAAGAGAAGTGCAGGATACTTGTTTATTGTTCATTACCTGTTTATTTGTATTTGACTTTATTAAATGTATTTATGTTATCATTTGTTGCTAATCTAAGGTCTTAACAAGCTGCTACGCTTCGTACTGCCTCTGCCTCTGTCAGTTTGTCTTTGCAGCATCCAGCATTGTCCCACTCACACAACAAAAATGGCAGAGGGGTTAGTGCGTCTGCCTCACAATACGAAGGCCCTGAGTAGTTCTGGGTTCAAACCCGGGCTCAGGATCTTTATGTGTGGAGTTTGCATGTTCTCCCCGTGACTGCATGGGTTCCCTCCGGGTATTCCGGCTTCCTCCCACCTCCAAAGACATGCACCTGGGGATAGGTTGATTGGCAACACTAAATGGGCCCTAGTGTGTGAATGTGAGTGTTAAAGTTGTCTATCTGTGTTGGCCCTGCGATGAGGGGGAGACTTGTCCAGGGTGTACCCTGCCTTCCGCCCGATTGTAGCTGAGATAGGCACCAGCGCCCCCCCCCCCCCAACCGCAAAAGGAATAAGCGGTAGGAAATGGATGGATGGATGGAGGAGACAGCACCATAACTAACAAATATTCTGGGGGAAACACTGTGTATACATATACTGCGGTAGATAAAGAGAAAACACAGACAATACTGCTATTGCAATACAGAACGTATAAAGCACATAAAATAAATGTAGTTTACACTACAGTAACGTTACCATATATAAGCGTCCAAAAATACATCGTAAATGTTTGATTTAGTGTGACAAAAAATAATCAGAAGCAGACATCATTGTTTACATCCAGAGCACCAATCTTTGAAGCAAACTCGAGGGTGGCTAGAATGCTCTGACTTCGGAGTCGGAAATCCCACCTCCAGGGGCGTTCCAGTTTAAATTTTGACCAGGAACTCGGAAATTTGGACTTTCGAGTACAAATGGAACGCACAATTTGGCCTCGCCCCAGCAGCCATTCTTGTAGTTTTACAGATAAGCTAGGCACTGAAAAATATCTTACATTAGAATTATACTCTACTTTTGGGCAACATAAATATAGCGACAGACTTTAGCATCCAACAGAACATGTATACAAGCCAGAGTCAGACGAGGGATTAAAAGGAAACCGAAGTAGAAACTTTGGAAGAAAGTCTTGAAAGGAACACATCTTAACGGCTGCAGAGAGCTCCTGTCAAATTAAGGATCTTGGACTGGCATTTTGGCAGCAGGTCATACAAAACAGCACATCTGTCCTGTTAGAGCGAATAAGTCCATACAAACAGCAATAAACTCCGGTCATATAGAGGAACTTTGACTTGTACTTTTGCAGTATAGGTCCTTAAAAAGACAGGAGAGTATTCTAGTCTTAAAAAACATGAGTCTTATTATAGAGGATTTTAAAAATGTTTTTGTAGTAGATTCTCAAAAACAGCAGAGCACTTATTTCATATAGAAGATCTGACTGGAATAATTGTTGTATGTCCTTGAAAATATGAGTCCTTCTGTCGTAAAAATGGATCTTTAAATGTTGCTACAAGAATCCCTCGGCCCTGTTCCAGGATCTTTGACTGTAAAAAAAGAAGATATTTGACTAGTATTTTTCCAGTGGGTTTTTAAAAAGCGGTTCTGTCAGAGGATCTTTGACAATCATTTTGGCAACAGGTCCTCAAAGACAGCAAATACAGTAGGTCCTGCTACAGAGTCTTTGAATAGTGTTTTTGCAGTTTTGTCAAAGGTCATTAAAAAAAGCAGCACAGTGCTCCTGTCATATAAAAATATTTGATCTCCTTTGATCCGTTGAAGATCCTTTGAAAATGTGGCCTCCATAACAATTTCACATTGCCTTGTTCTACAAAATAGCTGCCATAAACCATCCACTTTAAAGCCGTATGTAAAGGAACAACATTTTGAAGCAAAGATAAACACACTCCTTCCTCTGAGGCTTTAAATCATCATCACCACCTAAACATCCTTTCATCTTCTTTTACCTTTTCTTCTTCTTCCGCCATCGTTTTATCGAGATGTCTCCCAGAGGGCCTCTCTGTGTCCTCACATAAGAAGGAATTCTGTTTGTCCTGATTACCTAATTCCTGAACACCGTGCTCAGCTCCATTACCACAATGAGCAAACGTTGGGGAGGGGCCGTCACTGTGATAATGGATGAAGTTGACTCGGCACACAAGGCTACGTCGAGTCGTAGTTCAGCAGGTTAACAGCCTTTTTTTTTTAACACCGGGGCGGGTTGCAAATTCCAAAAGGCGACAGACTACACTGGTGTTTACTGACTGGGATCTATGACGAAACCCTAAATGATGAGGAACTCATCTAAATATATCAAACTTAGTGACCTAATTTTGACAACTTAGCATTCTAATTAAATATTTAAACCTGTGGACCAGTAAGTAAAAAAAAAAAAAAAAAACATTTAACTATTTTAGCACTACTTATATATCAATAGGGGCGCTTTAGCACTATAGGGGTAGTAACCTCAAAGTTGGAAAAAAAACATTTTCTTACCTATTGGCATCTGTTTTTGTGTATTTAGGATCTGCATACGCCCCAAACGTGTGAAATAAAGCCATGGAGGAGATCAGTATAAAGCAACATTGCCTTCTTTCATACTTTCTCTGAAAGAGCTGTATGGAAATTGACCAATTTGTGACATTTTTCCCAAGTCTGACGTCAGCATACATCTCCATATATAGTAAAGTTTTACCCGTAGAGCTTTACACGAGTCTACCATAGTTGTCAGACGTAGGGCTGGGCGATATGGCCTTTTTTTAATATCTCTATATTTTTAAGCCATATCGAAATACACGACATGTATCTCGATATTTTGCCTTAGCCTTGAATTAACACTTGATGCATATATTTTAATTTTCCTGAAGGAACTCTCCTGAAGGAATCAATAAAGTACTATCTATCTATCTATCTATAATCACAGCAGTATGATGAGTCTATATGTCTACATTAAAACATTCTTCTTCATACTGCATTGATATATGCTACTTTTAAACTTTCATGCAGCGAGGGAAATCACAACTAAGTCAATTAACCAAAAGTGTATTTATTAAACAGTTATTAAGCAGTGGCACAAACATTCATGTCATTTCTAAACAGAAAGTACAAGATTGTCAGAGACATTTTAAAACAAGCTATTACTGCACTTTTGTGAATGATGTTACTAAGATGACATATCAAAACAACACTAAATTAAGGTCACTTTCTGTACAGAAGGTCACTACAATAGTTTAAAACAAATAAAGTGCACTTTTGTGAATGATGTCACACAAGATATTTTAATAACCGTCAAATAAAAATGAGCTGCATAATAGGAAATTAAATAGTGTTCGTCCTTCGCTATGTGGTATGCTCCTGCAGACATCATCTCCTTTTGTTGACTATTTTTTTCCTACGGTGTTGATCTGGGAATGTTAGCCTCTGCATTTTGATGGTGTGGGCGTGTGGCACCAAATGGAGATGTTGACATGCGGAGTAATCACTCTTCATTCTCTAGCAGGCGACTTTTCAAATGATGCTACATATTAGCAGTGATGCTACTTTTTGTAGCATCGCTTTTGCCCTACACTTAACAAATTACGGTTGTCTGTTCGAAATATTCCCACTTGAAGCCAAATCACCGCCAGACGATGGACCCCCTGCTGTTTTTCTTGGGAATTAATTCTACTTTCATTTG
Organism: Nerophis ophidion; assembly: GCF_033978795.1. Taxonomy (NCBI): domain Eukaryota; kingdom Metazoa; phylum Chordata; class Actinopteri; order Syngnathiformes; family Syngnathidae; genus Nerophis; species Nerophis ophidion. The sequence goes on along the minus strand of NC_084625.1, from coordinate 24,774,071 downwards.
TTATCAGATTCGCACCTTCTTTCTCTCGTACTACCACTCGCACTACGGGTAATGTTACCCATGCTGCTACCTCTCTGCTCCGCGAGGGCGTATACGTATGTGATGTATGTTAGAAGGTGCGCTTTCTGTCTGTGAGAAGGAGAGACAAGAAAGAGTGGGAAGAGGCTGTAGTGTAATGCCTGCAGCTAAAAGCAACTGCGTGAGAACGTATACGCGAATATCACAATAGTCCTTTTCTATATCGCACAGAGACAAACCCACGATATATCAAGTATATCGATATATCGCCCATCTCTATCCTCTTGTTGTGACGCAGACTGGCTTGTACAAACAAGTGCATCCTCCACTGTCGGCATTTCTAATCAAGTACAGCGTATAGTTCATATTTATATCTGACAGTAAACTCTATATGGAAGCGCTAAAAACCACACACCTGATGGGGCGGTGACAGTCCGAGTGTAGGCGAGGAAATAAGAGCGGCCACAAAATGGCCCACTCTAAAGAGATGGTCAGAAAGCAGTTTGAAAATGTTCTGTAAAACAGTCTAAGTACATTTTTGACCAAAGAACCACTGTTACATGTTTTGTAGACCACAAGGAAGTGTTTCACATGTAGAAAACACATCATAATGTGACCCTTAAAGGGGACTTAGAATATTTTAGTCTCTTTTTTTTTAAATCTATAAATGTTACAATGTTGGATACTTACAGTATGTTAAACAATGCCAAAGCATAAAGTCATAAAGTTTATACATTTGGTTCGACATTTGAGTACCCAAAGAAGTTTTGAAACCGATGTCAGTTTTAGAGTGAAATGGGGGGTGTCCTCGAATGTAACCCCGGCATTAATCGAGAACACAAATACAATACAAGGTCCACCACACATAATAATAACAAAATCTCCAGTATGTTTTATTACAATCTTGGCATGGATACAATCATACAGCCTTGTTTGTACTGCTTGTGTGTTACCAAGGAATATTTGCCACAATGAAAAAAAAATATTTCAAAGGAAGTATTATTTCAAAGTCGTAATTTTTTTAGAGAGAATTAAAGCAATATTCTGAGGAAAATGTTATGTTGTATTATGACTAGCTGTGTTGGCCCTGAGATGAGGTGGTGACTTGTCCAGAGTGTACCCCGCCTAGGCTCCAGCACCCCCCGCGACCCCGAAAGGGACAAGCGGTAGAAAATGGATGGAGCGATGGATGACAAGTTCTTAAACATATATTTATTTAAACTGTAAATTTTTAGCAGAAGTAACAGAGCTTTTCTGAGTAATAAATGTTTTAATAATTACAAATGATTAACGTTTCTTGCCATTATGTGAATAAAAATGTGTATCAAAAGAAAAAACAGTGAGAAATGTTTAATGTAAACAAGTTTGAATTTTAGGATTAAAATGTGGAATATTCAATTTTACCATTTAAAAGTGGTCATTTATGATTTTTTTTTCCTACATTTAAAACACTTCCTTTCAGTCTACATAACATGTAATGGTGGTGCATCAAGCCCCTTCCTGACCATCTCTTCAGAATGCCCCCTTTTTGTAGGCGGTCTTATTTATGTGCCTCTTATTTACAGCCATGTTGTAGTTTTAGCTCTTCCATATGGAGTCTAATGATAGACATAAATTAGAAATGGCAACAGGGGAGGGTTTTAAAATAGGTGTGCATATATACAAGCCAGTCTGCCCTACAACAAGAGGATGGAGAAAAATAGGGAACTTAATGATCACAAATGGACACGCAAAGCTCTTCGGGTACCTCCATAAACGGAGGTATCCGCTGACGTAACTAAGGCAACATACGTCACTGAAGTCTCAAATTCCTAAAGTCTCGTTTGGCAAGATCGTTTTATAAATATATCCGCCATGCCTCGGTTTGATTTCTCATTTTCGGCACTTATGAGGATCTCAAATACACAAAAGCTGCAGGTACCAACAGTAAAGACAAATTGGTTTTGCATAATGGGAATTTTAAAAGGATAAAGTAGCGATTTTTAGGGGAAACATGACTTGCAATCTCACCAGAATATGTTATTACAAGGAAATTATTAACTTTTCCAAGTCATTTTTATGAGAATGAAGTCAAACAAGTAAAAATTTGTAATCTTTCACTAATGAAGTTGTTAAAACATCACCTGTCATTTGGTAAAATTACAATTTTGTTGTGTCACAATTTCACAAGAAAAACTTACAATTTTGGCAGTTTTATATTAAAAGTCGTCATTTTACTCTACGCAAGTCGAAATTTTACAAGAAAAACTGAAAGTGTGCAGTATTATGATAAAAGTTGCAATTTTACTCAATAACAGTCGTAATTTTACAAGAAAAGCTTGTGAAAAGAGTCGTAGTTTTACTCGACAAAAGTAAATGTTGGCAATATTATAATATTAATCTCGATTTTACTTAGCACAAATATGACAAAGGTCATAATTTTACTCCCAAAATTTCACTATTTTACAAAAAAAACAGTCACCATTTTGCATCAAAAAGTAATAATTTTACATTAAAAAATTATAATTTTACGAGAAAATATTGCAGTATTACAGAAACAGGGGATCACCCTAATTTTGATAGATTTCACCAAATGAGACATTCTCTATTAGATGCAATGGTTTTCCGTATTGGGACCATTATTTCGGTCTTAACTTGTTCACATGGAAGGTGATTTTCCTTGTTGATGTCTCAAGAAGGGTAGAAACACACACACAAAAACACACACACACAAGCAATCTTAGTTAATGATCTGTTTTTCACAATGTCAATGAAGGCCTTCCGACACACCACACAAAAGTCTGACAACTTTATGGTGCTGCAGATGTGTGTTAAAATACACACACTTTGAGGCACAAGTAGGGCTGGGGGATATATCGAATATACTCGATATATCGCGTGTTTGTCTCTGTGCAATATAGAAAATGACTATATCGTGGTATTCAAGTATACATTCTCATGCAGTTGCTTTCAGCTGCTGGCATTACACTACTGGCTCGTCTCACTCTTTCTTGTCCCTTCTTCTCACAGAGACATAAAACAAGCGCACCTTCTTATATATGTCACATACTGTCGCGCGTGCAACCTCATATGCTCTCGCCGAGCCGAGAGGTAGCAGCATGGGTAACGTTAGCTGTGGTGCTTGCGGAGTGGTGCTAGCGGTAATACAGGAGAAAGAAGGTGTGAATCTGGTAACAAATGAAGGATGAATAATTAATTCCCAAGAAAAACAGCACGGGGTCCATTGTCTGGGGGTGGTTTGGCTTCTAGCTGGAGAATACCGTGATGTCAAGTATGTGGCAAAAGTGTTGCTACAAAAAGTAGCAGCTCTACTAATGTAGCATCATTTCAAAAGTCACCCGCTAGAGAATGAGTGCTTGAATCTCTGCATGTCAACATCTCTGTTCGGTGCCACACCAACAAAATGCCGAAGCAACCATTTCCAGATCAACATTGTATGAAAAAAATTGTCCACAACAAAAGGAGATAACGTCCGCCGTAACCTACCACATAGTGAAGGACATACAATATTTGATTTCCTATTATGCAGCTCATTTTTATTTACCAGTTATTGAAATATCTTGTGTGACATCATGCACAAAAGTGCACTTTTTTTGTTTTAAACTATTGTAGTGGCGCTCTGTACAAAAAGTGCACTTTAATTTAGTGTTGTTTTGGTATGTCATCTTAGTGACATCATGCACAAAAATGCACTCATAGCTTGTTTTAAAATGTCTCTGACAATATTGCACTTTGTTTTGGAAATGACATGAATGTTTGTGCCACTGCTTAATAAATACAGTTTTGGTCAATTGACTTAGTTGTAAGTTCTCTCTCTCCATGAAAGTTTAAAATGAGCAAATATTATGAAGTATGAACAAGAATGTTTTAATGTAGACACATAGAATCATCATACTGCTGTGATTATATGCATCAAGTGTTCATTCAAGGCCAAGGAAAAATCTCAAGATATATATATCGTGTATCGTGACATGGCCTAAAAATATTGAGATATTAATAAAAGGCCATGTCGCCCAGCCCTAGGCACAAGCATTATTGAATGACACTGTTGCACAGTACATGTTAGAAAACATACTGCACCTCTGTAAAAGATCATTATGCTGTGTGTTTACATGAGCCCCTATAGCAGAATGTTACGATGAGCAGTTTAAAGCTGCACAGCATGTATGAGCAGGTGTTGCTCCTCAAACCTGCATGAAGATCAAGTAGTGCAGAGAAAATAAGTGTAGATAAAAGCAGGGAGAAAATGAGAAGATGTACGAGGGGGAAAGTGAAGCTTTGCCAGGTCGAGCGCCACAAATTCCTCCATGCCTGCACTCAGGAGTGATAAATGGCAGCTAATCAGATGTTGCGCTAGGGTTATCAGCTCTCCTCAATCGATCGTTAGCAGCCGGGAGTGTGTCACGTCTCAACTCCTCCGTCTCGCGCTGCAATCATTCCGAGGTAGAAAGTCAGAAAGAAGAAAAAGACATGACGAGAGACGGAAGAAGGGGGGGCAACATGGCATGAAAGGTATATCTCCAGCACAGATCGCGACTGGCATCTTGTGAAGTGGGAGAGTTATGGCGTGAGAGGGTTAGATAGCATCAGGCTGGGTGGGCGCTAGACGTGTGTGTCCAGTGTTTGGCGTGCGACTGCGATGACTTTGTGTGCCTGCATGTCAATTTAGTAGGAAATTCCACAAAGCATACAATTTTTCTTGATGCTGTTAAACTAAAACAAGTGGTTCTCAAACTTTTTTGACCAAGTACCACCTCAAAAAAAACGTGTCTCTCCAAGTACCAGCATAATGGCCCACATTAAAATACAGTAATGAAGTAGGCCTATATATTCCTTAAAAACAAGGCAGAGGTTTTATTTCACAAGTATATTGAATATTTTGGCCACGGTAACATTACACAGTTTTAATACTGGAAAATAAAACACTGTACTTTAATCAAGTACACTAGAAGGAGCCCGTGTCCCACCGCAGTTTGAGAATCACTGAACTAAAAGTCAAACTATGGTAAATGCACTTAATATAGTATTTACAAGTGACAATAATTAGAAGTAGGCAATTATATTGAGGAATACAGGACTTTGTCACATGGTGTGGAAAGAACCACCTACAGCTCAATTTGACGAAGACCAAGGAGCTGGTTGTGGACCTGGGAAGGAGGAGTATTTTGGCGACCCCTCTTTCCATCAAGGTGGTGGCTGTGGACATGATTGAGGATTATAAATACCTCGGTGTACACATCGACAACAAGCTGAATGGGTCAAAACACGCTGAGGCCCTCTACAAGAAGAGCCATCCTCAGGAGGCTAGGATCCTTCAACATCTGTACAAAGATGTTGAAGATGTTGAAGATGTTCTACGAGTCGGTGGTGGCGGGCGCCTTCTTGTACGCAATGGCCTGCTGGGGCAGCGGGCTAAGAGTGAGGGACGAGAACAGACTGGACAAGCTGGTAGAGAAGGCCAGTAACGTGGTGGGAGTGGAGCTGGACTCTCTGGCGGTGGTGTCAGAGAGAAGAAGTCTATCAAAACTCCTAGCCATTATGGACAACACCTCCCACCCACTACACTACGACCTTGTGGAGAGAATGAGCATGTTCAGTGGAAGGCTCAGACTCGCAAAATGCAACACGGAACGACACAGGAGGTCCTTCATACCGACAGCCAACAGACTGTATAATGCATATGTTCCTTGACTGCACTTAAATGTAGAATATATGTAGAATATATTTATAGTATTCATATAGTTTATATTTTACATATATGTTATATATTATTTATTATTATTATTATTGTCTATTGTGAGCGAACTGAGGTGCTGAATTTTCCTAGGGATCAATAAAGTACTTTCTATTCTATTCTATTCTATTCTATTATTGGAGAGAGGTTATAATTGTCACACATCATGCCCAACTAAATGTTTAGGCTTTTATTGGGATTTGGCATGCTTGACAAAGCAGAAAGGAAAACACACATTGAAACTCCAAATGTGTGGTGGAATGTCATTTCTGACACTTACTGGTTAGAAAACGTACAATGTGGATAAATATATTTCTAACTTTGGTAATGATATAAAGTGCATTGGGAAGTTAGGGGAAAAAGTAGCTCCCTTTGACCAAAAATATAGGTTGTATACACCCAACGTCATGTAACGATATGAGTCTTGAAGTAGTGTCACAGCGAGCGTCATAGCGTTCTGGGCGACATTTTGCCTTTCTGGAAGAAAATTGCCCTATGCTTGCGTTGTTTTAGGCCAGGGGTCGACAACCCAAAACGTTGAAAGAGAACATATTGGACCAATATGTACAAAAATAAATATGTCTGGAGCCCTAAAAAAATAAAAGCCATATTACATACAGATTTTGTTTCACGAGATACTATTCGAATTAAGAGGACTTATAGGAAACTAAATTACCTCAAACATTTCTACAAATGACGCATAATGATGCAATATGTACATATAGCTAACCTAAATGGCCTTTTAGCATCGATTAGCTTGCAGTGACCAAATGTGTGATTAGCACACCACACAAGTCAATAACATCAACAAAACTCACCTTTGTGCCTTCATGCACAACGTTAAAAGTTTGGTTGACAAAATGAGACAGAAAAAGAAGTGGCATGAAACACGTCCTAGAAAGTCTGAGAAAGTTATACATGTAACTAAACAATGGTGAGTTCAAGGACCGCCAAAATTATTAGGACAAAACGGCGCTTCCCAAATAGTCGAATCAGTGAAACATGTTTAATATGAACAGTGTGCTTTATAACAATTAGGGAGGTTTGTATCATGTTTGTTCTCCCACAGAAACCATATTAAAACAAAAAATATATTTTTTTCCCCTCATCTTTTTCCATTTTTGATAAATTTTTGAAAAAGCTCCAGAGAGCCACTCGGGTGGCGCTAAAGAGCCACATGCCGCTCTAGAGCAGCGGGTTGCCGACCTATGTTTAGGCTGTTGGAATCGTTCAAAAGGCAAAAATAATAAAAGGTTTCTTTAAAATACCTTGAGAAGTAATCAAGACGGGCGAAAGATTGCAAGATTTTATGAAAAACGACTTGTCCAGGGTGTACCCCGCCTTCCGCCCGATTGTAGCTGAGATAGGCGCCAGCGCCCCCCGCGACCCCAAAAGGGAATAAGCGGTAGGAAATGGATGGACTAGTGGCACGCAGCACGCTTTCTAGACCAAGGGAGCAGATCGAGTCGAAGCGTGCACAAGTTCGCAGTGATCACTTCACTTACAGTTTTCTTCGATATACTTTTAACGTTTAGTATTTCCCATTTAAAAATGATCTTGATATTATCAGTATTTTATCTTGTGTTGGAGTTCTTAAAACGCATTTTTGCTACAAGTGTTTAATAAAGCACCAACTCGGCGAGTCTAAATAAAAGCAAACAACTGTGAGCAAAACCTAAAAGGGTTAAGTTTTTACCAAAGGCAGCACTCAAAATTGAAGCTTTTAACACATACACAATGTGGACATCTATAGTTATATTTGGGGAAAACATGCATACTCGTAAACGACGTGCGCAACAAAAAGGTAACGTCGCTGTAGAAGCAAAAGTTAAATCGTGAAATGCAACTTTACCCGAGCAAAGACGTTGCATTTTTATCCGGGAGAGTCTTGATATCCAATTCCTTGACCCCGCCGCACAAAAAGAAGTTGTTGATCTTCATGCTTTTCCAAATTTTCATCTGTTTTGTCATGTAGAACAATGTCAGGAGCAACAGAACCAATGTTGTAATAGCTCAAATAGACCAAACTGCTCAGTTGGTAGAAATAGTGCTGAGGAGTTCATTGTCACAATCTCTGGCAAGGCAGGACTTTTACCCCAACAGCTAAGAACATTTTCTTTAGCAGACAGAGCTAGATAGAAAAATAAGCTCGCATCTAAAATCTACGACGTAAGCATTCCAATATAAGCTACGATACAAGCAGTCCTGCAGCGTGTTTGCTTGCGCAACTCTGTCAGTAAGCAGACAGGGTTGGTCTTCTTGTATTTTAGTGAAGTCATTTACAAAAAGGTAAACATGGTCGACTATCGGCTACTAAGAGAAAGAAGTTTCACAACAGCTGTGCACACAATCCAGAACAAAATGCAAAAAGTGTCCTTAGCTAAACAGTATTGCATTTTAAAACAGAACATTCGTCAATATAAACAAGTATCTAGTAATTATAGTTTTGTATTAAACACACAAAGTCTGAAAGGCAGAAGCCCATTACAATGTATTCAGTAAGAAACGTGTCCGCATCACTTGACTTACTGCATCGTGAGCTTCAACTTAATTATTGTGGCCACTAGGTGTCGCCAAAAAACAACCATTCCACTTCAACGTAGAGGGGAACTGCACTTCTGAGTTTTGCCTTTCATTCACAATCATTATGAAAGACATTATGACGGATGTATTTTTAATGCAATCTAACTCGTAAATAAATGCAAGTAAAAGTCCGATTACAATGGAGCCAATGGGAAATCCTCTATACCGCCCATTAAGCCCAATAAATTACCATCTCACAAACCGCCAACAATACTCCATTTACATTTTGTGAGTTGAATATTAACCAAGTATTAGTATTCGGTGTAAAGGGCACAATAAATGTCTGCACATGCTGATTTAAGTTTGACACTTAAGACAAACCCTGTTTCCATATGAGTTGGGAAATTGTGTTAGATGTAAATATAAACGGAATACAATGATTTGCGAATCATTTTCAACGCATATTCAGTTGAATATGCTAGAAAGACAACATATTTGATGTTCAAACTGATAAACATTTTTTTTTTTTGGAAATAATCATTAACTTTAGAATTTGATGCCTGTAACACGTGACAAAGATGTTGGGAAAGTTGGCAATGAATACTGATAAAGTTGAGGAATGCTCATCAAACACTTATTTGGAACATCCCACAGGTGTGCAGGTTAATTGAGAACAGGTGGGTGCCATGATTGGGTATAAAAATATCTTCCCAAAAAATGCTCGGTCTTTCACAAGAAAGGATGGGGCGAGGTACACCTCTTTGTCCACAACTGCGTGAGCAAACAGTCAAACAGTTTAAGAACAACGTTTCTCAAAGTGCAATTGCAAGAAATTTAGGGATTTCAACATCTACGGTCCATAATATCATCAAAAGGTTCAGAGAATCTGGAGAAATCACTCCACGTAAGCGGCATGGCCGGAAACCAACATTGAATGACTGTAACCTTCCATCCCTCAGACAGCACTGTATCAAAAACCGACATCAATCTCTAAATGATATCACCACATGCGCTCAGGAACACTTCAGAAAACCACTGTCACTAAATACAGTTCATCGCTACATCTGTAAGTGCAAGTTAAAGCCCTACTATGCAAAGCGAAACCCATTTATCAACAACATCCAGAAACGCCGCCGGCTTCTCTGGGCCCAAGATCATCTAAGATGGACTGATGCAAAGTGGAAAAGTGTTCCGTGGTCTGACGAGTCCTCGTTTCAAATTGTTTTTGGAAATATTTGACATTGTGTTATCCGGACCAAAGTGGAAGCGAACCATCCAGACGGTTATCGACGCAAAGTTCAAAAGCCAGCATCTGTGATGGTATGGGGGTGCATTAGTGCCCAAAGCATGGGTAACTTACACATCTGTGAAGGCACCATTAATGCTGAAAGGTGCATACAGGTTTTGGAACAACATATGCTGCCATCTAAGCACCGTCTTTTTCATGGACGCCCCTGCTTATTTCAGCAAAACAATGCCAAGCCACATTCAGCACGTGTTACAACAGCATGGCTTTGTAAAAAAAAGAGTGCGGGTACTTTCCTGGCCCGCCTGCAGTCCAGACCTGTCTCCCATCGAAAATGTCTGGCCCATTATGAAGCGTAAAATACGAAAGCGGAGACCCAGGTCTGTTGAACGACTGAAGCTCTACATAAAACAAGAACGGGAAAGAATTCCACTTTCAAAGCTTCAACAATTAGTTTCCTCAGTTCCGAAACGTTTATTGAGTGTTGTTAAAAGAAAAGGTGATGTAACAGTGGTGAACATGCCCTTTCCCAACTACTTTGGCACGTGTTGCAGCCATGAAATTCTAAGTTAATTATTATTTGCAAAAAAAAAATAAAGTTTATGAGTTTGAACATCAAATATCTTGTCTTTGTAGTGCATTCAATTGAATATGGGTTGAAAACGATTTGCAAATCATTGTATTCCGTTTATATTTACATCCAACACAATTTGTCAACTCATATGGAAATGGCGTTGGTACATGCAAGTATATTTGCGGCCATTGTTTATATTAATATTTGTTTCATTATATGCATATAAGATGTGGAAAGGTATTTTGCCATTGAAAAACTGTAATATGTATGCCTGACCAGTAGTTGGCGATCTCACTTTGTAAAGCAGGCCTGGGGAATTATTTTGACTTGGGGGCCAGCCACATTTAGAGAAAAAAATGTGTCTGGGGGCCGGTATGTCTATTTTTAGGAACACTAATACAAAACCTCACAATAATGTCTGATTGAATGCTAAAAAGATGGTGACAAACTGCCTTGAAAACATAATGGAATTGTGCATTATATGAACGACAAAACACTGAATATTGACAAAATATGAATGTCACACCCCCTTCCGATCGACACATTTTAGAATCAAATGAAACACAACAAAGATGCAACAAACTGTGAAATAGGAGCACAAAATGTACAAAATAAACCCACCTACAATTTGATATATCTGATACATCACTAAGCTTTAGAACTTTGTTGTGAAAATCTCCTTCCGCGTTTGTGGAAACCCTTCCCGCCCACACTGCTTGGTGCCACATCTGAGCTGCTGTGACGTAGATTACCATAGTAACTAATTAGATGACCATAGTAACTAATTAGAATACCATAGTAACTAATTGTATGATCATAGTAACTGGTATATCATACATAAGCACATTTTCCAACCATTGAAATACTTTGTATAGTTGAAGACTTAGAAAACATGACTGCACATCATAATGGCAGCTACACTTTCCATCTTAAAGATCTAAAAAAAAATTATTTGGGAATGCCCGGTGGGCCAGATTGAAAAGCTTAACAGGCCGCATGTGGCCCCCGGGCCTTAATTTGCCCAGGTCTGTTGTAAAGTGATGACACGCACGCCTCCTAACTTAAAATTGTCTCATAAAAAAAAAACCTTTGGTCGGCATAGATAGCGTTCCGCTCTCTTGAAAGTTTGTTTCTAGAAGCTCTTGTGTGTTTTTGCAGGAATCCTAAGAATCTGAAGCAATCAAACAAATCGTAATTTAGTAAGGAGAGCTATTTGTTTATCTGGAGCCGTTCGTCAACATGGAGTCAACTTGTAAGGACATAGTGGTATCTGATGATGTCAACGGATGAGCCATGTTGTTCACTAATGCCGGTTTTCTCACCCGTCTAAAAGGGAAGTTTGTATGCTGGAAGATCTTATGTAAAGCATTCCTCATTCAACCCCTGGCTAATGCTGTTTACGCTAAAACGGGGTGAAGCGACGGGTGGTCTTAGGATGTGTTTCATGGCGATTTAGCGTCTCTTCCCACTGCTAAAGATATATTTCTACATCAAACAATTGACTTTTGGATGGAAGCCCACTAATTATTTGATCACATCGAAGCCTTGGGTCAGGTGTCCCTGCAAAAAGGAAGTGCTTAACTGGAGTTCAGGCACTTTAAGATGAGGAAAATATTTCCTTAGTGAAAGATCAAGACAGTCTGACCTCTTTAATCTGCTTTAAAACTACCCAAAAAGTTATTGACGTACAAACGCATGCTTTTCGTAAATTTACCAAAACTTTACCGTATAGTTATTGAGTCTGCTTGGCTGATTGGAGAGCTAGATTGAGCAGCTAGAGCGTCCATGAGGATGACTTCTGTTTTGTTTGATCATCCGTTTTACTGCTGTGTTACAGGCACTGTTTGAAAACAATTAAGGTATGTAAATAAACATTTTCAAACAATTTCGTACCAGTATACATCTGTGGTATAATTAGAAATAGAAAGTTCTACTTTATATATTCTACATACTTTATGTATTTTTGTAAAGTTCTACACTTACATATATAAGTCTGTTACGAGTAAAATATATATAAAAAAAAATGTATTCTAAAGTTTGGTGGGTGCGCTCTGTATCCCGGGAAATACGATAACAGCTCCAAATAAAAAGGGGAACATTTTCTTTTTTTGTTTAGCATTTGGCTCATTGACCAGAGCAGTATGTTTCATATTTCCTTTTGCACAGTTATTTGTTTAAAACCAAAAAACTACACATTTTATTTGCAGGCCAATACATAACCATTATGAAACACTAACACAATATCAGTGGAGTGTGAATACAGGTAGTGAGTGTGCCATAGACTCACTGAAGTGTATGGCACACTATTTACAAAGTAAACAGCTGTCATCATGACTATATTGATTTTAGAACATCAATAAAAATATCACCCAGACTTAAGAAATTCCTCAAATATGTTTCTTAAAGACATGTCAACAATTACTTCTGCACATAAAACAGCAATCATAACGTAAGCAAAACGGAAAGCAGAAGTCTAGGTACATGGTATTCCGGAGGAACAGAGATGAAGAAAGGGTTTGATATTGTGTTCTTTGTGATACAAAAGTGTGTAGGGCTGCTCATTTCCATGATCACTATTGGTAATGGTGTGGCTGTGTATGTGTGTAGTGTGCATATGTATGTATATATTTATAATTTATGTATATACAAGTTCATTAGGTTTGTACATAGCGTGAATAGGTAGTTCTAGCTCAGAGTAATTTATGATTTAAAGAAAAGGGGTGGGATTAAAGGCCTACTGAAACCCACTACTACCCACCACGCAGTCTGATAGTTTATATATCAATGATGAAATATTAACATTGCAACACATGCCAATACGGCCGGTTCAGTTTACTAAATTACAATTTTAAATTTCCCGTGGAGTTTCCTGTTGAAAACGTCGCGGAATGACGACGCGTGTTTGTGACGTTATTAGTTGGAGGGGACATATTAAAGCAGCACCACTTACGGCTAAAAGACGTCTCTTTTCATCGCGCAATCACACAGTATTCTGGATATCTGTGTTGCTGAATCTTTTGCAATTTCTTCAATTAATAATGGAGAAGTCAAAGTAGAAAGATGGAGGTGGGAAGCTTTAGCCTTTAGCCACACAAACACACATTGTTTCCTTGTTTAAAATTCCCGGAGGTGAAGCTTTACTATTCAACAGAGCGGTCAAGCGAACATGTTTCCCGACCACTTGTCAACCAGCAGGTTTTGGTGAGAAAATTGTGGTAAAAAGTCACCTCTTACCGGAGATCAGCGGAGCTTCTGTCCTGCCGCAGCTTTGTGACTTCCCTCAGAGAGTGGCGTCAACACACCCATGGACACCCCCCCTCCGACTATCAGGTACAATTTAATTCGCTAAAACACTAGCAACACAATAGAAAGATAAGGGATTTCCCAGAATGATCCTAGTAAATGTGTCTAAAATATCTGAATCGCTCCCAAAGCAATCGCCTTTTTTTTTAAACTTTTTTTTTTCTAGTCCTTCACTCTAAATTTCCTCGTCCCCGAATCTTTCATCCTCGCTCAAATTAATGGGGAAATTGTCGCTTTCTCGGTCCGAATCGCTCTAGCTGCTGGTGGCCATGATTATAAACAATGTGAGGATGTGAGGAGACCTCACACCGGTTGCGAACTTTATCATCGATGTTCTCTACGAAATCCTTTCAGCAAAAATATGGCAATATCGCAAAATGATCAAGTATGACACATCGAATGGACCTGCTATCCCCATTTAAATAAGAAAATCTCATTTTAGTAGGCCTTTAAATAAGTGTAAACTTCTTCTCACTCCCTTTCAAATATGTTAAAAGAGTAAATAAAAAAATAATAAAGTCCAATGATCATTTGTTTTCGTTTTTTATTCTCCATTGTTTTCATTTTGTTACAATGGCTGCTAAGGCTATAGCACTGTATTGGATCAGGCTTGCTCTTGATTTTTGGGGGGTTTTTTTTGCATATTTGAAATAAAAATATATCAATCAATCAATCAAGTGACAAAAAAAGGTTTCAAAATAAGCATGGATAATTCTTAACAGGTAGCACAAAATACATTTGTCATTGAGGGGCCTCCACAAATGAATGAATGGCTGGGAAACGCTAACATTTGTTGCTGACAGATTGCTAGCAGAGTTTCAGTCGTTAAGATGTGTAGCAAAGCCTGAGGAAGGATTTCCTTCCATGAGCAAACAAATAAGACAGTCCATTGATCTCGCTCACATTTTGGGTTCATAAACAGGCTTTAGGGAACCACTGCTGTTAATCCACTTTGCATAATACAGGACCTTTAATGCTGCTAATGCATGAAAAACTTAAGGACATCACAGTTAAATGCAAATGACAGCAGGACAACATTAGGAGTTCCTTCTCTCTGACCCATGAAACCAAAGCCAGTTTCTGTGCATCCTTGACTTGTCGCAACCACCAAAGTAACGGCACTGCCACAAAAAACAGACCTGATGGGAATAGCACCGTTTTTCCCCTGCTGGCTGGTGCGGTGCCCCATATGTCACTGCCTGTTAATCTAGTGAGCATTGAGGGACTGTATTTTGTTTTTATATCAGGCGAAACAGATATGTGAGTGTATCATACACTAAATTTAACAACAAAAGACTTCCTGCGCACAAACAATGACTCGTGTGGCCATTGATAAGAAAGACGCTCACATTTTCCACTAAAAATGAAAGCCATTCGTTTGTCCGCATAAGCCACAAGAAAGCGGAACGGACATCCAACAAGTCCGGGCAAGCCCTAAACTGTGGTCATCATCCAGCGGTGCTCCGCCGTGCATTAAGGACATGTCGGGAGCTGCAGTGTGTCACGCAGCGTGAGTCACACACTGTCACTGTGGACTGGAAAAGCAGGACGTCCACAAGGCAAACAGTGATGAATGCGCTATTCTAGGAATGAAGATGAAAAAGAACCTGGAAAATGTGCTTCTGGTCTCCCAATTAGGAGTTTTTCCACTACTTGCTCTTTATGTTGAAACAGAGTGATGAAAGTGACTGAACAAGAGGTCCATACATGACTCACGTACAGTTTTGAGGGGAACGCAAAGAGTTGGGCTGTAAAGGCTTTCCCAAAATGACCTTTCTGTCTCGCGCTACTGTTGCAGCTGGCTGTGAAGAACATCGCTGCGAGCCAAAGCGTCAGGCTTTAGGAGCTAATGCATTTTATGGACAGAAGTACTTTATAGTGGAACTGGAAGAAAATACAATGTCCACACAACTATTCAGTACTCTAGGAAAGACTTGACAACATTTTGGCGTGTATCTGTGGGAATGTTCTAAGGATAAAGGTCAGTTCTTCCACATGGGCAGTGCTACTTGGTGTATTGTAGCAGTGGTTCTCAAATGGGGGTACGAGTACCCCTGGGAGTACTTGAAGGTATGCCAAGGGGTATGTGAGATTTTTTTATTTTTTTTATTCTAAAAATAGCAACAATTCAATAATCCTTTTATAAATATATTTATTGAATAATACTTCAACAAAATATGAATGTAAGTTCATAAAACTATGAAAAAAATTCAGTGTTGACACCTAGATTTTTTTGTGGACATGTTCCTTAAATATTGATGTTAAAGATTTCTTTCTTTGTGAATAAATGTTTAGAATTAAGTTCTTGAATCCAGATGGATCCCTATTACAATCCCCAAAGAGGGCAATTTAAATTGATGCGTAGAAAATCTTTATTTATAATTGAATCACTTGTTTATTTTTCAACAAGTTTTTTGTTATTTTTATATCTTTTTTTCCCAAATAGTTCAAGAAAGACCACTACAAATGAGCAATATTTTGCACTGTTATACAATTTAATAAATCAGAAACTGATGACATAGTTGTATTTTGCTTCTTTATGTCTTTTTTTCAACCAAAAATGTTTTGCTCTGATTAGGGGGTATTTGAATTTAAAAATGTTCACGGGGCTACATCACTGAAAAAAGGTTGAGAACCACTGTATTATAGGGCTAAATCCACAGGTATCATTGTGGCTAATACTCGTTGTGAAGAGACTGAGCCGACGAGCCGACAGCGGGCTAGGATATATGATTGTCCTGATCAAGATGGAGGCCAGGAGGCGGGGCATGCAGCAGAGCGGAGAGGCGGGGCACGCCTGGAGCGACATTACAGCCATCAGCGTCAGGTGCGGACACAACACACCTGCGCACACTCGCTATATCTTCTGCTGCAGCATAAAAAGGGGGAAGGAGGAGCAATCTAGGCAGAAGAAGTAGGAGACAACCAGACGGAAGATCAGACGAGCGCACAGACGAGCGAGAACCACGGAGAGCCAGACGGAAGACCAGACGAGTACAGGAAGACGGGCGACTGAAAAGGAGCCCGGCGCGAGCAGAGAAGGAGGCACTGAAAGAGCGACCGGACTGACTGCTATAAGCACTCCAATACAAGCAGTCCTGTTGCCATTTAAAACTGAATGTCCTCCAATAAGCACATATGGTTGATATTTTCAAGTATTTCAGTAGTCATTTACAAGACGGTTAACATGGTAGGCTAGCAACTACACAACAGCTAAGCACACATTTAAATGCACAAGAGCTAGACATATGTAATAAGTGTCCTTGATTGAACAATATTAAAGTCATGACATTTGTCAATATCAAGTATAAGCATCATAAATTGTAGTTGCATATGAAGTAATTGTTTGAATGGGTTTGTCGGAGGAAGATAGTTCATTTCTTCATGGCTTCACACTATAAATGGGCATACCAACATTTTAAAGCGCATGTCGAGTTAGATAAAGCTGCCGAATGCTGACCATTCACGATACCTCGATAACTTCCATTTTGTGGAGTTAAAAACAAATCAAATAAAATCAGGCGGTTGCCCGCACAAGGTTTTTGATCCGGTGTTCTGAAAAAAGTTGCTACCCATTAAATGTGCTGCCCAACACTACAGAGCACACTTACTCATGCTCATCAACGCTAAAGGTTTTCTTCAACAAAATAACCATAGCAAGTACTGTAGAAAAAAAAACATTGATATATTGTAGTTATTTTTAGCTTCTTTTTTTTGTTTGTTTTTTTACATACCAGGAAACCAAAACAAAAATTGTATACATCTTGATGAACCTAAAATTCAATGCTGGTTGTTTGTCTATACTGTATGGTGACAGGATGAATGTCAACAACTATTTTTGACAAGCTCATATATGAATAATAAAAACTACAAAAGTGCTTGTTTCAGGACCTATTTCGGATATTTTCGGAAAATTTCATCCAAATACGTCTATTACTTATGTTACTAACCTTCGGATTATGCAACTGGCTGCATTTTTTAATGAAGCAGCACTTTTTTGGCACTATTACAAACGGGGTGCCAATTGGTATTGATATCAGACATTGGTCCAATATCAGCAAAACACAAATATCGGATTATATTACTTTCAATCAAATCTGTTTTTTGATTAAACTGACGGCTGCGTTTTTTCGAGATGTGTAGCAAAGCCTGTTCTATTTTTTCCAAATCGTATGTTTTATAAAACTGACTACTGAAGGCATTATTCAAGATCTGTAGCAAAGCCTGTTTTTCCTATTTTTAACAAATCTTTCTTTTTATAAATTATATTTTGTCTTTGCGGTTGATGAGCACCATGTGTGCTGAAATAAGTCCCTTGTGTGAGGTGCATCTATTAATCAAACTCTGTAATTATTCCAGACGTGAGGCTGCTTTGGCCGTTCTTCCTTTCATTTGTCTTGCCTCTAATTTTGTTGGATCCACAGACTTTTTGACCACCCAGAACATTTGATAGCCGATATGTGCAAAGTGGCCAAATTGAAAGAGACGCATTAAAAACTGATCTGAAGGTGGATGACATGCAGTAGTGGATTTATTGCATGCAGCTTTAATTAGAAATCACAGAGCACTTATGGCAACTGCTTCTTCAGAAGATGCACAGGACAAGATTAATCAAAGTCAAAGCCCAGATGTGCAACAACACGGCAGCCCTTAAACTTAAATTGGAATAGTAAAGCCCAGACAAACCAACTATCACCAGTCCAGAAGCCTTCCACATTTAAATCCAACAACAACCATCTGTTGCAAGATCTGGATTTCATCATGTTGCAACATCCATACTCAAAGGACTAATAATCTGCTAAAAAAAAGGGGCTATTCATGACAATGGAGTTTAGCTTGTAAGGAGGAAGGACAATAAATCTGGTGCTAAACCTCCTCTACCACCAACGTCTGGACGACTGTTTATCTTCAGACGCTCTGTTTGGAGGCTCCCAGTAAACACACTGGGAGCTGCTAATGGAAGGGAAGGATCTGGGCTTTTATGTTCTTTAAAATGCCGATGATTAAAGCAACCCTTTGGCAAATTAAAGAATGATCTGATTTGGCTACAAAGATTCACTAAAGCAATTCACAAATAAATAAATGGAGGTTAGAAATTAGGAAACGGGGGGGGGGGGGGGGGGGTTAACATGGAAGTAGGTAGCAATGACTTGCATTACAAATATGTCTCTGTAGACAAATGAATGCATATCTAGCTCAAAATTTCAAACCCTTGGTTATGTCGTATCGGCAAATTCTGCGCAACTGGCACTCAAAGCGTAACCTGCCACAAACAACCACAATCAAGCAAACATCTTCTAGAACTTCATCACACTTTTTTTTTTTTTAGAATGAAGCCTGCATCCCGAAGCAAGAAGTAATGATAGATGATGGAAGGGGTGTCCAAACTTTTTTTCACATGGGCCTGCATACAGAAAAATTGAAGGATGTGGGTGGGGCACTTTGATACATTTGTGCATTAATAGACGCTGCTGTTTGCCAACTTCTGTTAAGCTTTTTACATTAGAACAATCTAACGGCACACTACCAGATAGACACCACCAAAAACACGTGAGTTAGTTATGCACCTTCTTCCATAGTGACTTAATTAACACAGCTCTATTATTTGTAGTAAATAAATAATTTTCTGAGCAATTAGGTGAAATTGGTTCATTACCAGTGGCACACTTAATCTCTCAGGGGACTTTAGTATAATGCGCCATGATACAGTGGTTGGGATTAGTCAACTAAACAATTGAAACACATTACAGGTGACAAAGCTCATTAGTGCAGTTCTTAATTATTTTCTGTACCGCTCCTCCACCACACCCTGAGAAAAAATATTTTCCACCCCCTCCCCCAACTAAATAGCTATAAGTCAAAAAAATTGTTATAAGTACACCTCTGCATACCAGAGGAAAACTTCTTATTAAAGAAAACAAGTCTTTCCTCATCTCCCACCATAGTCATAGAGGAGCCAAGCCCTACATATATGCCTCCTCATATTGCTAAAAAGAAAAAAATCATCTTACCCGATGTCACAACCTGGCAAGGCACAATGCCCGCCCAGGGGGCTCACCCCACTATTTGAGAAGGACTGCATTAGTCTAATATGTGTAAACCCGCACTAAAACATTTACAGGCAAAGTTTCATTGGACTGAGGTGAAAGGCAAAACTCTCAATATTTCTGCTGCAACCTGCTGATGACAGTCTAAGCTCAATGGCCACTTCCCTGTGAGAACATCCTGCGATATAGGGAGGTACTGTTTAGATCCCTGTTTAAATAACCTATTTTAATTGAACCAGGGCATCCATTGGTAAACCCATATGCACCTTTGGGAATGCTGTCTATTAGTTTCTTGTTAGACGCAGGTTTTGCTGATCAGAGAAGTTAAGCTTAGATCATCCTGAAATGTCACCTTTCAGTGCAAAATGCATAACTTTTTGTCAGTGGGGTGATTTTGTTTTTAGAAGCCAATAAAACATAGTTGCTGGGGAAAAATGGTCCCCACATCTTCTTGGACGTTCTCATGAATGCGTTCCATAATGAAATCCCTTTAGAGCAGTGGTTCTTGACCTTGCTGGAGGTACCGAACCCCACCAGTTTCATATTTGAATTCACCAAACCCTACTTTAGCGAAAAATAAAATGTTTTTTCTTAAATTCAAGACAAAGTTATATGTTTTTGGTAACACTTTAGTATGGGTAACATATTCTAAGTAACAAAGACTTAATTTAGAGTTATTTGGTTAGGGCCAGTGTTAGAGGGTTAGGGTTATAACAGTGGTTCTTAACCTGGGTTCGATTGAACCCTAGGGGTTCGGTGAGTCTGCCTCAGGGTTTCGGTGGAGCCTCCGCCACGGAGATAAAGACACAGCCGACTTATCGTGTAAATAAAAAGTTCACCCTATCAGCGTATTATGGATACCCCCAAAAAATGTTCCCTCTAATTTTCCATCTGATATGCAGGTTGTTTGATTGATCGATTTGAAACGTTTACTAGCAGATTGCAAAGGAAGAGAATACATTATATGAAACAGTACAGTCTACACAGTACAGTACATATCTTGTACAATTAACCACTAAATGGTAAGACCCAAATAAGTTTTTCAACTTGTTTAAATCTGGGTTCACGTTAATCAATTCATGGTAATGTGTTTAAGGTGTGTAATTTGTTGTGAGTTCATGCTCTGTGTTGGTTTTGTTCTTTGAACAAGGTGATGTTCATGCATGGTTCATTTTGTGCACCAGTAAAAAAATAACTTTTTCTTGAATATGAAAAAAAAATTAAAATTAATTTTTCACTAAAGAAGGTTTTGGTGAATGCGCATATGAAACTGGTGCGGTTCGGTAACTCCAACAAGGTTAAGAACCACTGGGTTATAATAAAGACATGCCGAATAAGGCATTAATAAGTACTTAATAAAGCCAATATGTTACTAATTTGCATTTTAATAAGCAACTAATTAATGGTGAATATGTTCCCCATACTAAAGTGTTACCATGTTTTTTTACTGGTGCACAAAATGAACTGTGCATGAACATCACCTTGTTCAAAGAACAAAACCCACACAGTGCATGAACTCACAACAAATTACACACCTGCAAATCAGTCTGACTTCTGCTGTTGTCCGTAATACGCCGATAGGGAGAAGTTTTTATTTACACGATGAGTCGGGTGTGTCTTGACCTCCGTCGAACCCCTAGGGTTCGATCGAACCCAGGTTAAGAACCACTGATTTAGAGCCTTAAGCATGTTTGATAGGTGTAATGCTGGTGTCCAACACCTGTCATCAGAGCGCAATTACGCACAATCCGAGCCAACTCACCCGAGTTAACGAAGCTCATCACCATGTCTGCGTCGTTGAGAAAAGCCGTTTCTTGATAGGAGGGGAGCGCCGGGCTCCGGGTGGTCCGCATCGGCTCGTAGCGCTCCAGCAAGGCGTCCGCTTGGCCGACGTCCTCGCTGGTTGTGGATATGGTGTTGTACAGGTCCAGCATGAAAAGCGGAGCCGAGTTGTACTTGGCGTGGGACATATGCGGTCTGGGTCTGTGCGGCAGGCCCAGGATGGACAGGATCTCCTTCTGCATCTCCCTCCTCTCATGCGTCCTGAGGCGCCGCTGGAGGAAGCCCGGGTGCGCATGGCTGCTGCTGTCCGGTGAGAAGCAGTCATAGGCGGCCAAGCACAACCCGACCAAGGCGAGCCAACAGGGGGTCATGGTGTGCGCGCCTGCAGCCGAAAAGTAACTTTCAAAGAGGTTGACCAAAAGTAGTGAAGAGTCCAGAGATCAGAAGCGGACTTCTGGCGCACTTCTTGCGTCAAGCCATTTGAAGTGGTCCCTCAGGAAAAACGCGCAAAACAGCAAAACTTTCCTTATTGTCATTGCGGAGTCCCGTAGCGATGTTTGCAGCCTCGGGACAAAGTGCGCCACAGTGATTCTGAGGGATTTATAAGACAAACAAGTCTTCAACGCGGATCACAAGTGAAAGAAGAAGTCCGAGAGAAGAAGCCATGTCGCCTGCTTTACTCCACAAAAGGTACCCAGTAAATAGTTGCAAAGTGAAACAGGTCGCCTCCTCCTCACGCTGCCCGAGTCTAGCAGGTTGCAGTGCAGAATATAATTACATGCTGGTTTATAGGTGAGTCTGTCCGCCGTCTGAAACCGCCCACTACGTGTGTACTTGAGAGGTGGAGCTCTTTGGGCCACAAAGGATAACTCACATTTCCATATTTGTGCGCGTAACAAAATGCCTACACACTATGTATAATTATTAGTACTCACTCATTTCTAAAAAAAAAAAAAAAAAAAAGTTTTTTATACATTATCATGAAAAAAAAAGTTTTTCATAGTTTGTCAAACGTAACAGAAACGCGTCAAATATGCATTGGACGTATGACAAGGTGTTACTGGTCGCAGGGTCGAAGCAGTTCTCTAGTGATGGTGCGACCCCTAACCACAAATATGAGAACTGCACCTCACAGAGGAAATTACTGCACTTGAAAGTAAATATCAGCCACAACATTAGGAGCACCTGCGAAGTCCTTACTACAAAGGCATTGCTGTAGACCAGAAGTTCTCAGGTGGGGGTACGCGTACTCCAGGGGTACTTGAAGGTATGCCAAGGGGTACGTGGGATTTTTTTTTTAATATTCTAAAAAGAGCAACAATTCAAGAATCCTTTATAAATATGTTTATTGAATAAAACTTCAACAAAATATTAATGTAAGTTCATAAACTGTGAAAAGAAATACAAAAATGCAATATTCAGTGTTCACAGTTAGATTTTTTGTGGACACGTTCTATAAAAATTTTGTTAAAGATTTATTTTTTGTGAAAAAATGTTTCATTCAATCAATCAATCAATCAATGATTATTTATATAGCCCTACATCACTAGTGTCTCAAAGGGCTGCACAAACCACAACGACATCCTCGGTAGAGCCCACATAAGGGCTAGGAAAACTCACACCCAGTGGGACGTCGGTGACAATGATGACTATGAGAAACCTTGGAGAGGACCGCATATGTGGGCAACACACCCTCTAGGGGACCGAAAGCAATGGATGTCGAGCAGGTCTAACATGATAATTTAGAATGATTTATTATTTATTTATAATCATTTAGAATTAAGTTCATGAATCCAGATGGATCTCTATTACAATCCCCAAAGAGGACACTTTAAGTTGATGATTACTTCTATGTGTAGAAATCTTTATTTATAATTGAATCACTTATTTATTTTTGAACAAGTTTTTAGTTATTTTTATCTTTTTTCCAAATAGTTCAAGAAAGACCACTACAAATGAGCAATATTTTGCACTGTTTTACAATTTAATAAATCAGAAACTGATGACATAGTGCTGTATTTTACTTCTTTATCTCTTTTTTTTTCAACCAAAAATGCTTTGCTCTGATTAGGGGGTACTTGAATTAAAAAAATGTTCTCAGGGGGTACTTCACTGAAAAAAGGTTGCGAACCACTGCTGTAGACGACCACAGCGTACCCAACAGGCATCATCTGGATTTTCTCATGAAACCACAGTCTTCCAGTAAGGCCAAAATCACCCGATCCATGCCCATCTTACCTGGCAATAGAATTCCACCACACTACTAAAAAGCATGGCCGCAGTGTAAGTAGACTGTATCTTGATGGCTGTCAAGGTTCAAAATCCACTCAATGCACAACTTAAATGACCACCAAATCGTCCATATGATTACAATTTAACCAACAATTTTCATGTATTTTTTTACTCCCAAAAATAAACCTGTCAGTCATTTCCCATGAAGCCAATTAGTTTATGATGGGTACTTGGAATGATCCATCTCCAGACTCGATATGCCGCCCCCTCTTTGTGTGACGTCATCTACAAAACTGGAGCCCATTTCTCGGCATAAACAGTGTTGATAAAGGCATGTTGAATGATTAATTTGACCACTTGATTGCATTTTCTGTTGCCGTGGTCTATGATTAACTTCAAAACTGATATGGTTAACATTATAAACAAAATTTCTGGACTTCCCCACTTGTCTACAGACAACAAGCCTGTGTTTCCTCATCTTCTTTTCAGCATGAGAAAAACATCAGTAGACGAGGACACAAAATAGAATACATAATCACAAAACATGATCAAATAATAAAATGTTGTAGTACAAAAATAGCAACAACAAATAACCAAACGATAATAATAATAACTTCAAGTTTACATAATGTTCATACCAAAGATAAAAAGAGCAATATAAATATATACATATACTGTATATTTTTGCAAAAATAAAACAAAGAACCAATGGCCTAAAATATACACAGTGTACCAAAGACAAACAATAAGTGACAAAAAAGTACCATCCATCCATGTTCTACTGCTTGTCCCATAATCAATAAAATATTCAATAATCAATAAAACTAGTCATGACATTATGTACAATCTAGAATAATCTCTTTCCGCAATACTTCTTCTCTTAGTCTGTTCTTAAAACCCACTATGCTAGTGATTGATAGCAGATATTGTGGAAGTCAATTTCCAGTAAGTGATTGCCCTATACACAACAGTCTTTTTCAAAACATCAGTTTTGGGTTTAAGACAGGTGAGAGCACCTCTTAGGGCTAGCCTGGCACCATAGTTGTGACTGTCACTAACAAGCAACAGATAATCAGGTTTATGGTATGTATAGATTTTTTTTTTTAAACAAAATCAAACTACCAGCTTGTCATTCACCAACTCTTATCCATGACAATTCATTATGCATGATCTCAATGCCGGTCCTAAATGAGCAATGGAGAGCTAGTCTGGCAGCTCTGTTTTGAGTAAGCTGGATTGTATTTGCGGTAGTTCTTGTTTAGATGCATTAGACCAGATTGTTGGGCATTAGTCAAAATGTGACAATACAAGGGATTTTATAACTTGCTTAGTAGTTGTGTTGGTTAAAAATAGGCACTTTGTATGATTGAGATGATTCTGCTCATTTGTGTTACTATGTTATTAATGTGAGTGGCCCAAGATAGTCTTTCATCTATTGTAACTCGCAGCAACCTGGCCTCTTTAACTTGTTCAATATGAACTCCATTCAAAGAAACATTTAAAAAGCGTTCCTTTCTCTGAGCATATTTTGAGCAAATGCCAAGACATTTTGTTTTAGAACTATCAAGTTTCATCTTATTTTCTTTAACCCATTTAGAAATCTGCATGACCTCGTCTTGTATACTGCTCAGGTCTGTGCAATTATCTGCATAAGCATATATTGTTGTGTCATCTGCGTAAATTGCACAGCAACCATTCTTTAAAATACATGACATATCATTTACAAATATTGAGTATAATAAAAGTCCCAGGCAACTTCCATTGGGAATACCACAATATAATGTTTTAATATTTGAAAGGGTTCCATTGAACATGACACATTGCTGTCTGTTGACTAGGTAGCTTTTCATCCAGTTAATCGCTGAGAGTTTAAAACCATAAGAAGACAGTTTTATAAGCAGTAGTTTGTGGTCAATAATATCAAAAGCTGCACTAAAAACTAATAGCACTGTGCCAACTAATAATTTACTGTCAATTTGTTTTAGCCAATCATCTGTCGATTGTGTGAGAGCTGTGCATGTTGAATGGCCAGTTTTATATGCATGTTGAAAGTCTGAATTAATGTTATATAGAGAGAAATAATTTTGAATTTGCTTAAATATGATTGTTTCCATTATTTTCCTAATACTGGTAAAATGCTAATTGCCCTACTATTCGAACCAGTGAATGCTTCTTTCCTATTTTTTGGTAGAGGAGTTACTCTAGCAACCTTCCATACTTGAGGATAGATTCCTTCTTTAAAACTTAAGTTAAAAATATAGCGAATCGGACTGGCTATTATTCCAGCTGACAACATTAAAAGTCTACTATCTAGATTATCATGAAAGGTTTGTCAGATTTCAATTCAGACAATAGATTTTCAATTTCAAATACATTAGTGACTGAGAATTCAAATTTACATTATTTGTCCTGCATTATATAATTTTTAATAAGTGACTCAGATATAATACAAGTTACAGGCAACATGCCATTTCTTATAGTATCAACTTTACTTGTGAAATTTCATTACATTGGGGTTTTTCTTTAGTTTTATTCACTTTTCCATGTTTTTTTGGAGGTTCCGACTCAGTCTTAAATGTTATCCAACCAAAGTGGAAACAGACTTTCTTCTTTGAAGACAGAATTATTAAAATGATGGCTCAAAATTAAACTTCTCTCACTTTGTCCAATCCAATTTGCGCAAGTCAATTTGACAGGAGCGGTCCATACTTTCCTCATACTGCCATCATTTGGAACTGTATGCAGGCTGACCCCTTTTTTAGTTGTATTGCTACAAACTGCAACAATGCATCCGGCAGACATATTTATCAATACTTTCAAACTTTGTACTAAAATGTGATTTGGAACGAAGTAGCTACAAAAAACATACAAAGCAATATGTGTATTGCTTCCAGACTTCTGTAGGTGATGTCAAGCGGCTCCAATGTCTTGGAGCTGAATGTGGTCGTTCCAAAATATGTTGATACTCATTAAAAAACTCACTACTGTGTCTATTGTGGAGGGAATCTTACTTGTAGACATTTTTAGGTCCATAACAATATAACAAGAGCCAATGTTGTCAGCATTAGAGGGCATTTTAACTCTGATGAATGAAGCAAACCAACTGCAAAACGTCATGTACATCAGATATGACATCCGATATCAAAATTTGGCCCAGGAGCCATTTGTGGCCCGCAGCATATTGTTGAAATAAAATAAAAAAATAAAAACAATCTAAATGTCAGAACAAAAGCTATCATTTTGATACAAACAACTAATAATAGGTTTTGTCACTTATGACACAAAGCTGAATACGTGAACCCTTGTTTATCTTGGTTTTTGGTTCCACGTTTGACCATGGTAAATTAATTGTCGCAAAGCAGGAATTATTAATTATAATTTAAATATTTTTCATACCTAAGTGCATTAAAAAAAACTGTTTACCACCGTCTAAATATGTTTTTGTTTTAATGATTAGAACCCACGAGACATGAAATAACACCCACATATTTTACACTCTTTTCTTCCAATATAGTAGTGTTGCCTGAAGCTGAGCCAGTCAGTGGCCACGATACTGAAGAGTAATCTAGAATTTAGGGATTTCACCATCTACGGTCCGTAATATAATCAAAAGGTTCAGAGAATCTAGAGAATTCACTGCACGTAAGCAATTATATTACGGACCTTAGATCCCTCAGGCGGTACTGCATCAAAAAGCACCATCAATGTGTAAAAGTTATCACCACATGGGCTCAGGAACACTTCGGAAAACCACCGTGAGTAACTACAGTTTGTTGCTACATCTGTAAGTGCAAGTTAAAACTCTACTATGCAAAGCAAAAGGCATTTATCAACAACACCCAGAAACGCCGTCGGCTTCACTGGGCCCAAACTCATCCAAGACGGTGTGATGAGTCCACATTTCAAATTGTTGTTGGAAACTGTGGATGTGGTGTCCTCCGGAACAAAGAGGAGAAGAACCATCAGAATTGTTATAGGCGCAAAGTTCAAAAGCCAGCATCCGTGATGGTATGGGGGTGTATTGGTGCCTAAGGCATGGGTAACTTACACATCTATGAAGGCACCATTAATGCTGAAAGGTATATACAGGTTTTGGAGCAACACATGTTGCAATCCAAGCAATGTTATCACGGACGACCCTGCTTATATCAGCAAGACAATGCCAAGCCAGGTGTTACAACAGTGTGGCTTCATGATACAAGAGTGTGGGTACTAGACTGGTCTGCCTGTAGTCCAGACCTGTTTCCCATTGAAAGTGTGTGGCGCAATATGTAGCTTAAAATACCACAACGGAGACCCCCCAACTGTTGAACAACTTAAGCTGTACATCAAGCAAGAATGGGAAATAATTCCACCTGAAAAGCTTCAAAAATTGGTCTCCTCAGTTCCCAAACGTTTACTGAGTGTTGTTAAAAGGAAAGGCCATGTAACACAGTGGTAAAAATTACCTTGTGCCAAGTTTTTTGCGACGTGTTGCGGCAATTAAATTCTAAGTTAATGATAATTTACAAAAAATTAAAAATAATTTTCAGTTTGAACACTAAATATCTTGTCTCTGCAGTCTATTCAATTGAATATAAATTGAAAAGGATTTGCAAATCATTGTATTCTGTTTTTATTTATGAATTACACAACATGCCAACTTACTGGTTTTGGGTTTTGTATTAAAAAAAAAATCTGCCATAGAGCAAAACTTCAAAGCTTGATATAGCACCGAACTATGGTATGTTTTTAGGATTTTTTTTTTTTTTTTTACAAAATGAAAAAAATGTCAAAATGTCCCCAGCTTGCTTTGACTTTTAAGTATGCCACCCTTTGTGGACAAAAGTTTTGACACCCCTGTTATAGCGGAATCAAACTGACTAACTTCCAAATCATTAACAATTAGAAAAAAAAAGTAGAGGACCACAATATATACAAACTGGAAAACATCTGGGTTTTATCATGCATTCTAAGCGAACAAAATCAACATTTGAATGCCATGCTAAGCACAGACCTCCACTAGGGTAGAAAGAAAATAAAATCTACATCCGAACCAAAATTCAACACGCTGTGGGAAATGATTTTGTAGTTTTTGCATAACCCTACAATTAAAGTAAGCTTAACCAGTCATGGATGTTTCTCTACCTAATGGATAACCCCTTACACCACACCTTCGACACAAGCGATCACAAATTTGTCAAATTTTAAAAAAAGACAGTTTTTGCCTCAAGTTGAAATCTTAAGTGCGGTTCTAAACACTCAAAATGTTACTAATAACCAGTGGCTAATTAAATAATTAATCTTTAGTGTTGTTAGTGTACAATTGCAAAGTACTATGGGGGAGAAAAACACATCCTTCCAAAAACACCCACACCATCCTTATCATCATTCCTTTTACCCGTACCTGTGTTATGTCTTCTTGGTCCCACATCAGATTACGGAGGTCCTGCATGGTGATAACGTCCCAGAGGTGTCCGGATCTGTGCGTCTGCTGCTACTGCTGCAGTCTATCTTATCTGCGAGTGAGGAGTGACAAATAGCATAAAAGCAGCACATACACAACACACAGAAAGTGGGTGGCTTTCAGACTCAACACTCATACGTTCACATGAAGCTCATTATCTAAGGATCTAGTCATAAAAACTGCAAACTACAAAACAAAGCTTTTGTGTTTTTAACATTTTAGTATGACGTGAAGCCTGCGATGCAGGATGATGCAGGCTGGGGTGCACCAAAAGCAGGAGGAAACATTAAACAGAGAGCATCTGTGTCCTGTCACCACACTCTCAAGAAAGGACACCTCTTCAGACCTAATGATGCCTTTGACTGTTCATCGATCACGCTCACAAACATGCAGAACATGCAGCCCTTCTTTATTCGGGTTTCACAATGGTCAATGGTATCCATCCATCCATCCATTTTCTACCACTTATTCCTTTTTTGGGGTCGCGGGGGGCGCTGGCGCCTATCTCAGCTACAATCGGGCGGAAGGCGGGGTACACCCTGGACAAGTCGCCACCTCATCGCAGGGCCAACACAGATAGACAGACTACATTCACACTCACATTCACACACTAGGGCCAATTTAGTGTTGCCAATCAACCTATCCCCAGGTGCATGTCAATGGTCCCCCTTACATAATAAAATCCTATGAAAAGTTTCTAAGGCAGAACCATTGTTATTACATAGGAAAGTCGGGGGGGGGGGGGGCTATCTCAGCTACAATCGGGTGGACACACCATGGACAAGTCGCCACCTCATCACAGGGCCAGCACAGATAGACAGACTACATTCACACTCACATTCACACACTAGGGCCCATTTAGTGTTGCCAATCAACCTATCCACAGGTGCATGTCTTTGGAAGTGGGAGGAAGCCAGAGTACCCGGAGGGAACCCACGCATTCACGGGGAGAACATGCAAACCCCAAACAGAAAGATCACAAACCAGGGATTGAACCCAGGACTACTCAGGACCTTCGTATTGTGAGGCAGACGCACTAACCCCTCTACCACAGTGAAGCCCGGAGCAGAACCAGTTAAAACAATACCAGAGAGGCCCACAAGGTGTCTTGGTCTATTTACGGTAATAAAAAAAAATGGGATGGTTTACTGTATCAAAAGCAGCGCTTAGATCCAGCAAAACCAACACTGTCAGACTTGTATTACCTAAATTCCACCTGATGTCATTTAAAATCTTTAAAAGTGCTGTCTCAGTACTGTGGTTCATCCTAAAACCAGACTGATGTCTTTCTAAAATGGTATTCATATTCAAAAACTCATTGACCTGGTTGAAACCAGTTTTTCTAAAATTGTACCTAAAAACTGTAAGTCAAATACAGGTCAGTCGTTATTAAAAAATGTTTGGGTCAAAACTGCTCTCCTTCAGATGGGGCCCCACTGCCAGGGAAGTCCCCTGTCTGAAGACATCAGTTCATAATAGTTAAAAGTTGGTCAATTAAAATCCATAAAATTATATAAAAGGTTATGTGAGAATTGGATCTAAAAGGCAGGATGTTGGGTTTACTTGGTAGAAAACTCGACAGTGTCCTTCCATCTACCAGAACAAAACTCTCCAGTGTTTCCTCAGGCAACGACAACAGATCAGGTGTGTCATTAAATCAAACTTTTTGGGCTTGGAGACCAGAGCTGATGTCTTTGATATTGGTTCAAAAGTGGTCTGCAAAGTTGTCGCATAGGGCGAGGAGAGCCTGTAGAGTAATGCCCGCAGCTAAAAGCAACTGCGTGAGAACGTATACTCGAATATCACGATATAGTCATTTTCTATATCGCACAGAGACAAACCCGCGATATATCGTGTATATCGATATATCGCCCAGTCCTACTACTACCTCTCTGCTCTGCGAGAGCATATGAGGTTGCACGCGCGACAGCATGTGACGTATGTAAGAAGGTGCGCTTGTTTTACGTCTGTGAGAAGGAGACACAAGGAGTGGGAAGAGCATGTAGTGTAATGCCCGCAGCTAAAAGCAACTGCGTGAGAATGTATACCCGAATATCATGATATAGTAATTTTCTACTGGACAGAGACAAACCCACGATATATCGAGTATATTCGATATATGCCCCAGCCCTAACTGGGTATATTAAAAAAACACACAGTAGTGGGCAGACACAGCCAGGTCAACAACAAAAGACATGCCAGTGGACAGGCCATGTCTTATGACCAGGTCCATCCAGGGTGTGTCCCCTGTTGTGAGTCGGCTGTGTGACGTGCTGCTTAAAATCAAACAGAACTTTTAAAAACTCTCTGGATATCAAATCTGAGTCATCAACATGTAAATAAAAATCACCAGTTATTAAAATCCTGTTATAGGAGGTGTGGATGAATCAAAAAAGTTCAGTAAATTCACTGATAAGAGAGCTTGAGTGTCGGGGGGGTGGTCTATTAACAGTTAAACACAGAATGGTGGTGCTGCTAAAAACAAAGGCGTGCTTCTCAATTGGAGTGTAAGTGTTGTTAAAAGAAACGTTATTTGAGGTCAGTAAGCTATTAAAATTTATATAGTCCCACCTCCTCTTCTGCCCCGTCTAGTAAAAAATAAAAAGTTACAATTTGGTGGGGAAGCCTCTAATCAAAACTCAAAAGTCTGATAACTCGAATGAGTCGTTTGAAAGCACCAGTTTAAATTAACGTTTATTTTTCACTCTTCGGCACAATAAATGGGAACTGCACTATCCGGGGAATTTCGCATATCATTCACAATCATTATGAAAGACATGACGACAGACGTATTTTTTAATGCATTCTAAATATTAAACAAAAGCAATCAAAAGTCAGATTACAATGGAGCCTATGGGAGTCGTTCAATTCTGCTTGTAGAGCCCTAAAAAAACATCCAAACACCTCCATTAGGGTTTAATATACATAATGTAAGTATGTATGGATGTAAAATGGGCATATTTGTAACAAAATTTTATATTTACGTATTTTGATAATTTTAAGCATACAGAAACACATCATGACGTTTGCTTTTTTTCCCATCACTGATTTCTGCTCCCTGCAGACTTTAGGAGAGCCAACAAACATAACAAACCATAACTGAAAATGCAAGGTCTGCCGTCATTACGATACTGACTGCTGGGATGTTCATATGTTCCCATTTAGATGAATAATGTCTCATAATCCTTGTGAAGAAATGGGGTGGGGGAACAAGTGCTTTTCGCGTTGTCCTTGCCAGTTCCAGGTCCTAAACGGCTATCAAAGTGTCCCAATTTGTCCGTTTATATCTTCAGCCATCTACTTTCCAGGCGAGTTGCATGATTTATGATTTAGAATAAACTTACAGCGAGGCAAGGAAACAGTAAACGATTCGATGATGTAAACATAGAAACACCCGGAAGTGATCACGACGCTGCTCAGAATAGTTTGTCTGCCTTAGCATTTACAATAATATCTCTAATACTTGGTTAATATCTAAGTCACGAAAGGTAAGTTGAGTATTGTTGGCGCTTTCTGAATGTTTGTTGGATTTTATGGGCGGAATAGTGGAGCTCCCATTGGCTTCGCATGTGGGTTCTCACCGGGTACTCCGGCTTCCTCCCACCTCTAAAAACATGCACCTGGGGATAGGTTGATTGGCAACACTAAATGGTCCCTAGTGTGTGAATGTGAGTGTGAATGTTGTCAGTCTATCTGTGATGGCCCTGCGATGGAGTGGCGACTTGTCCAGGGTGTACCCTACCTTCCGCCCGAAAGCAGTTGAGATAGGCTCCAGCACCCCCTGCGACCCCAAAAGGGACAAGCTGTAGAAAATGGATGGATGGATATTATTTACATTTATTTATTACAAACTTGTATTTACGATACTTTTTTTTAATCCATCCATTGTCATGTCTTTCATAGAGATTGTGTACGATAGGCAAAATACATTTTAAAAAGGGCAGTTCCCCTTCAACATTGGCATATTACTAGTACAGAAAGTCACTGTCGACCTAAATATAAAACACTACAGTATTTTCACTAGAAAACTAAAAGATGTCAAATTGTCTTATCTTCGGGGTCTACAGATTTAAAGGACATACGCAAACCAACCAACATTTCTGCCTGAACAAGTCAGAGCTGTCATTCACTGTGACCATCACTGTTGTCTTGTATTTGGGTCAATACAATAATGATGACAAATTAGGGCATCTATTGAATACTATAGCCTGGCCTAGACTAACCCCTGATTTCCACAGGATGCGAAATGGCTGGGAAATGTCATTGACACGGCGGCGGACTCGGCTGGGTGGCTAAAAATTAGTTTCAAACTTAACAGCCAGCTGCTTACACCGCAGTAAACAAGTAGAAGCTCAATCTATCCCTGCGCACAAGCGTGATGCTATAGACCTAATGTTAATGAACCAAATGAAAAAACTGCTGAGACATAGTAACGCTAGCTAATTACTGGAAGAATAAACAACACAGTACTACTTTCAACAAAAATCATCTGAGTACTCTCAACAATTGTCATCCAGCTAAGGCACACTTAAACACATTTTTTTAAGATACAGGTAGATACCGTATACCGCCATTCGGACTAAAAATACCACGGTATTAGTTTTGGTCCATATCCTCCAAACCTAATGTGACCATTTCCACCAACTGCGGAACGTCACTGCCATGCCGCTGCACTACATATATGCAGGGCTTCTATTTTTAACGGTCACCCTTCAACACGGATGTTCAATTTAGCTAAAATCTGCTTGTGTTAGACAGGAAGTCATGCACAAACAAAATCAATTATTTGGTTTATTTTCCATATAAAATTGTCCGTCTTTAATCCGGATCGTATTTAACAGTATTTAACACGTCCTAATGGGCGGAGACGGACATGAAGTCAACTTGTCAATGATTTTCGGATGGACTTTCAACACGTTGACATAAATGGATGAGAACATGCAAAATCTGAAGGTCCAAAATTTAAGAAGAATATACAGGCATTTCCCTACCAGCATCCTGAGAAAATCAAGGGTAAGCTTTCTGCTACTTTAGAATAAAAGGTGATTTGTGTGTCACATAATAAAATAAATAAGCTTATGAAAATGTCCCTCCTCTTCCAGCTCCGGTAGTGAATTTAGCTGCCCCAGCGATGGCTTCAGACAAAATGACTGGCGCTCCGTGGTCCATTTCATACTGCATGGCCTTGGTGGATGCAAAGAAAAAGAATAAACTCAAACAACTCAACATCATTAAATCATATTGTAAAATGTTTTCCAAAATGGTATTATATTAGATATATATTTATTATAATTATTAAATATATGTACTTTTAGACATCTTCTTTATCAGCCCTAAGTACGACTAATACTGCTGTACTGTATTCTATTATTTGACCAACATATATTGCCTATATAATGTCTACCATGTCTTCTTAACTTTGTATAAGTAAAGAATCTAAGCAGATGATTCCACATATTTAATTTGTATTTTTGAAGTTCAGTTATGTTGCTATTGGCCGGGAGACGTCACATGGTTTCACTGTGTCCAGAGCCACCTATTTAGTTAAGCCAATGTGAAATAAATGACAATGTAGGATGGTATACAGCATACACATGACGACAAAAGTAGTAGGTTTAAAATATGCAAATGAGGCATACCTGCGTGAAGGAGGGTGCGTCGTAGCAGCTGTAGATGGCCGAGGAGCGGTCAGATCTCATGCACTGCTGCGGGAAGGAGCTAATCTGCTCGGCAAGCTGCAGGGCCGCCTGTAATCCTGTGGTTGCGACGCACAGGATGTAAAGGATGTGTGTAGCCAATGTAGCCATTCATAATACAGGAAATAGACACCAACCACCACCGGAGTAAAAAAAAAAAATCAAATAAAATTCCCCAGAGAATCTCTGTGAGCTTTAAGCCAAGCCACTGCGGCCACAAGAAAGACATGCTCTTGAGTACTATGGAGTCCACCATAGTCCACTTTGATGACCTCCATGAGAAACACTACTTTCTGGCTCTTCAACAAGCCGCGGATGTCATCACATCCACGCAAACTCATTTCAGAGTTTGGAGCAACTAACGTTTTTGGAGTAGATTATAGCACCCTTGTCTGTAAAGGATTTTAGACGAGCATTTTTGCAGTATGTCTTTAAAAACATGTCCAGGGTGTACCCCGCCTTCCGCCCGATTGTAGCTGAGATAGGCGCCAGCGCCCCCCCCGACCCCGGAAGGGAATAAGCGGTAGAAAATGGATGGATGGATGGATGGATGTCTTTAAAAAGAACAGATAATAGGATCTCTGACTTACATTTTTGCAGAAGATCCTTAAAAGCAGCAGAATTGGATACAGAGGATAAAAACTAAAAAGTGCCTACCTTGGCCATCAGGGACAACTCTGTTAGCCAGCCCATACGCCAGCGCTTCCTGTGCTCCGATAGGCCGCCCGGTCAGAATCAGGTCCAGAGCTCTGGACAGACCAATGAGCCGAGGGAGTCTCACTGTACCTCCGTCGATCAGTGGAACTCCTGGAAAAGCAAGATATTTCAAATAAGTCGTACAAATTTGTGGAATTCATATGCCTTAAAAGAGGCATAGAAAAATGTTTTGTCATTGTTCTTTGGCCTTTTCTAATGACTAAAAAGGCAATAATGCAACCGCATGATTTCATTAGGCGAGACGTCCTGCATCGTTGTCAATGAGTTATCACAAGTGGACTTATTTTTCACACTTTTATAATTGGGGTTTTTTAGGCAAAATATTACCTGTATAATAAGGAATTATGGCTGTGGTTTTTAACCTATGTTAGGGACAAATGGAACAAAAATAAATAAATACAATTTCAAATAATTATTTAAATGTGACATTACTCATAACTGGAATAAATACATATAAACATACAGTTAAAATAAATCAAAGCGCTTACAAGGGCCAAATGGGACAAAATGCAATGAATAAATCTTAAATTAATTACTAATGTGTTATTAATTAAATCATGAAATAATCAAATAGTTAAATAAATAATTAAATAAATTATTAAATAAATTGACAAATTTAATAACACTTATCTAAATAAATAAATGATAAATGGGTTGTACTTGTATAGCGCTTTTCTACCTTCAAGGTACTCAAAGCGCTTTGACACTACTTCCACATTTACCCATTCACACACACATTCACACACTGATGGAGGGAGCTGCCATGCAAGGCGCTAACCAGCACCCATCAGGAGCAAGGGTAAAGTGTCTTGCTCAGGACACAGCGGACGTGACGAGGTTGGTACTAGGTGGGGATTGAACCAGGGACCCTCGGGTTGCGCACAGCCACTCTACCACTGCGCCATAATTAATACATGGCCCATTTAAGAAACTATATATTCTTTTAATTGTGTCCTATTTGGACCTTCTTTTGAGCCTCGCACACAGTTTGCATGCTATCATCCCCAATGGAAAACGCAATATAATTAAGGGGGGAAAATGCAGAATACATCTTTTTCCATGGCAGGTAAACAAATACTGTATGTGAATTTATAAAACTTATATGCCTAAACCTAAGCTTATAAAAGTCCCTGAACATAAAATAACTCACTGAAAAAAGACCTATAATGGCTCATAACGGGTTACAATATGAAGACAAAGTGTTAAGAGAAGGTGAAAATGAATTGTGGACTGCTGCACCAGAGCATTGTGTTCAGAGTCAATGGTGGGAAAAAGGCACAGCTTCCAAAGACTTAATCATATAATATACTGCTGCTAGTAATTGAGCTTACTGCTGTCGGGGGAACAACATTTGAGAACGATTGCGCTCCTTTCCTTAACTGCGTCTCTGCTTTCCTTCCGCCATGGACACATTTTGCAAAAAATACTGAAACAAGGGTTGCACTGCAAGGTGTGTTCCACTTTTGGCATGCAGCCCAATATCTAAAGAGCACCAGCTGGAAGTGGCACAAGAACGCACACACACACACTTTCATACAACAATCCCCAAGTTCCTAAGAGTCACCGCTTATTGAGAGCACATGTGTCAGGCGTGTTTTCATAACCGCAAATCATCACGCTGCCCTCCCCCTTCTATGTCATTCTGTGGCCAAACACTGTGATCCCATTCATACAAGTCAGAAAGCAAGTCCTTCTAGTACATCACATTTTTCGATACGGTACAGACACAATCCGATTTCCCAAGCAAAACACATTACTGGTTACCTGAAAACTGTATTCATTGGGGAATTACCTGCCAGCTTCAGTTTGTGTTTCATTTGTAAAATCATTAAAGCTGTTTACACAGAAGCTAGGCACTTTTTTTGTTTTGCATTTTGTTTCTTCACTGTAACGAAAATGAACAGTTTTGGTTTACCATCTTGGTTATCGTACGGCCAAATATTGTGTGTAACAAATTAGGCAGATGGCTTGCGAAACATTCCGCAGAATCAAGTGCCCAAACAAAAGAAACCCATGTGCTAGTGACTTTTAGTCTCTACGGATGGAAGTCTTTCAACTAGGGCTGGGCGATATGGTCTTTTAACATCTCTATATTTTTAGACCATGTCATGATACAAATTATTCATTGCGATATTTTGCCTTAGCCTTGAATGAACATTTGATCCACATAATCACAGCAGTATGACGATTCTATGTGTCTACATTAAAACATTCTTGTTCATACTGCATTAACATATGCTCATTTTAAACTTTCATGCAGAGAGGGAAATCACAACTAAGTCAATTTAGCAAAACTGTATTAATTAAACAGCTATTAAATATTCATGACAGTGCAAGATTGTCAGACATTTTAAAACAAGCTATGAGTGCACTTTTGTGCATGACTAAGATGACATACCAAAACAGCACTAAATTAAAATGCACTTTTTGTACAGAACGCCACTACAATAGTTTCAAACAAATAAATTGCACCTTTGTGCATGTCACACAAGATATTTCAATAAGTGTCAAAAAAAAAGATCTGCATAATAGGAAATCAAATAGCAGTGGTTCTACTTTTTGTAGCAACGCTTTTGCCGCATAATTGTTTAACACATTCCCGCTTGAAGCCAAACCACCGCCAGACGATGGACCCTGTGCTGTTTTTCTTGGGAATTAATCCTTCCTTCCTTTGTTACCAGATTCGCACACCCTCTCTCGTATTACCACTCGCAACGCACCGTTAGCATACACAGCTAATTTTACCCATGTAGCTACCTCTCTGCTCAGGGAGGGCGTGTGATGTGCACGCGTGACGTATGTAAGAAGGTGCGCTTGTTTATGTCTCTGTGAGAAGGAGAGACAAGAAAGAGTGGGAAACGCATGCAGTGTAATGCCCACAGCTAAAAGCAACTGTGTGAGAACATACTCGAACATCACGATAGTCATTTTTGATTTCACACAGAGACAAACCCGCGATATATCGAGTATATCGATATATAGCCCAGCTCTACCTTCAACTCACAATTTATTTTGATTCCGATTCTTCCGTTGATTCCATTCAGAATTAATTCAAAATGATTCCCAAAATATGGTGTTTAGGAGATGAATTATAATAAAAGATTTAATTTTCAAAACAGGTTACAAAAGCTCCTTTTGGCTCCCGGCGTATACTGTATAGCTTTTTAAAAATTGATTCTTGAAGATTTTGAATCGATTCAGGATCGTAATAAGAACGATTCAGATCTAAATTGATTGTATTTTTGGCACACCATTAGTCTGTACTATTTCAATTGAGTATGAATGCTAAATAAGCTACTACTGGGCCAAATAAAGTTGCAAGTTGCAACACTAATAAAGAAGGTGAGAAATTATATTGAATGACAAAAAAAAAAGCTTGTAGCAAAGCACAAAGGGTGCAACTATGTGGCTTTCCCCTCCCATCTTCCATATCAGCTCATTGCCAATAAGAGTAAGGTAAAAGTGATGTAAAATTATTAATTTAAGTAATGTATGTATTTCACCTTGTTGTCTGGATATAAAACTACAATTACGTTCTACACCAATGTGTTTTGTGCTATTTGCGGGTATCTGGAGTAGATTTATTTGAATTGCATTAGGTATGGACAACACAGCATGAAATCTATATCACTATGTAAACTGCAGCCTCCTGTGATAATTATATATCACAATATATTACTTAGCATATAAACGATAGAAGCATTTCAAAACAGGTTACAAAGGCTTCTAATTTAGTTGCTGACATATGCAGCAACATATTGCATAATTTTCAGTTGTATTTTCTCAAAATTATAATGAATCTACTTGCTAATTTACTGTTAAAGGGGAACATTATCACCAAACCTATGCAAGCGTCAATATATACTTTGATGTTGCAGAAAAAAGACCATGTATTTTTTAACCGATTTCCGAACTCTTAATGGGTGAATTTTGGCGAATTAAACGCCTTTCTGTTTATCGGTCTTGTAGCGATGACGTCAGAACGTGACGTCACCGAGGTAATACACCCGCCATTTTCATTTTCAAAACATTACAAACACCGGGTCTCAGCTCTGTTATTTTCTGTTTTTTTGACAATTTTTTGGAACCTTGGAGACATCATGCCTCTTCGGTGTGTTGTCGAAGGGTGTAACACTAACAGGGAGGGATTCAAGTTGCACCACTGGCAAGAAATCTGCCGCCAGAACCCCATTGAATGTGCCAGAGTGTCTGCAAAATTTACCGGCGATGCTAAGGCAGACATAGCACAGAGATGTATGGGTAACCTGCAGATGCATTTGCAACGATTAAGGCAACGAAATCACAAAGGTGAGTTTTGTTGATGTTGTTGACTTATGTGCTAATCAGATATATTTGGTCGCAGCATGACTACCAGCTAATCGATGCTAACATGCTACGCTAATCGATGCTAACATGCTATTTACGCTAGCTGTATGTACATTTGAAACTAGATACCCACATTTAATGCGAAACAAACACTTACCAATCGACGGATTTAAGTTGCTCCAGTGTCACAAGATGTGAAAGTCCTGTTTGTTTGGTCCGCACATTTTACCGGCGATGCTAATAAGGCAGCCATGTTATGGGCCACTTCATTAGGTACACCCATGCTATGGCCGAATAGCGTCAATAGCTATTCGCTCAATCGCTTCAGTTTCTTCTTCAATTTTGTTTTCGCTATCTGACTCCATACTCCTACCATCTGTTTCAATACATGCGTAATCTGTTGAATCGCTTAAGACGCTGAAATCCGAGTCTGAATCCGAGCTAATGTCGCTATATCTTGCTGTGGTAACCGCCATGTTGTTTGTATTGGCAGCACTGTATGATGTCACAGGGAAATGGACAGTCGCATCGCAAATAGCGAAAATCAAGAACTTTAAAGCTTTTTTTAGGGATATTCCGGGAGGTGTAAAATTTTGAAAAAAACTTTGAAGGAAAACAAGCCACTGGGAACTGATTATTATTGTTTTTAACCCTTTTGAAATTGTGATAATGTTCCTGGTTAGTTTATGTTGTAATATGGTTCCATGTAAACTTCTATTAAACTGTAATAAACACGTATTAATTTGTATGGATACTTTACATTAGTTTTGGATTATACTATAAATCTGGGAATGGATCCAATACCAAGTAGTTTCAAAGGCAGTAACGGCCATATCAATGTTTATACTTCCAATTTTCAAGATCATTAAAAGATTACATTTTGATCAACATTTTAAATCATCCTGCTAATACAGCGTGACGGTGTAACAATATCAATCAAATATTAAAATAATTTCCTACTATTGGCCCTTTATTTGTAAATCCTCTGTTTTTTTAAGTTAAAATACTCCTGTGTCCAGGAACTTACTTCCTGAGTTTGTAAACAATAACAAAAATTATCACATATTCTGTGATAAACAGATATCATATAATCACTGCGGCATCGACCAAATACGGATGCTATACTTGGTATTGTTACTGTGGCGGTTTGTATTGATCTGCCCACCTCTGTTTATATTCAAAAGCTCTAGCTTAGCGGTTAGCATGCCTTATTGTATCCTTCTATGGTGTGTAGTGTAGCATGTTAAGCTAGTCCTCATCCTCCAGTGATAATGTTACATGTAAGAAACTTAGTTTATTTTCCGCCATGGAGGCGAAGGTTTGCCGATTTAAAAGCAGCTTTGCACTGTGGAGGGACAATAGCTCCGAGTGAGGACACTAAAGTGCCTTTAGATTCAGTTGTTCTCTTGTCCTTGTCAGATTTGTTGGAAACAGCTAGAATGTGTCATGCATTATCATGATATAATAAATACAAATGTATATAATTCATACCATGGATATAGCACAACCCTAATTTGCATAATTTGTTATGAGGAAAAATGCTTCTAATTGCGTACGACTCGTTCTCTTTCGGAACTTAATACTAGCAAAAACTGAGGTACCAATGTATTTTGAATACATTTTCAGAATCCTACTGCTTCCATCTCAGATGTTCCATTAAGGTAACAATTACAACGGGTTACACTCTGATTTTTCCATTCTTAGAGGCTTCATCCTGCTCCTAATCCTATAGAGATCATCCGTTTTAAAATGCATCGCCAACCCTTGCTGGAGACGTTAAAGGGGAACATTATCACAATTTCAAAAGGGTTAAAAACAATAAAAATCAGTTCCCAGTGGCTTGTTGTATTTTTTGAAGTTTTTTTCAAAATTTTACCGGTCTCGGAATATCCCTAAATAAAGCCTTAAAGTGCCTTATTTTCGCTATCTTCGAAACCACTATCCATTTTCCTGTGACGTCACACAGTGCTGCCAATGTAAACAAACAATGGGAATACCACAGCAAGATATAGTGACATTAACTCGGATTCAAACTCGGATTTCAGCGACTTAGGCGATTCAACAGATTACGCATGTATTGAAACAGATGGTTGGAGTATGAAAGTATTGAAGAAGAAACTGAAGCTACTGAGCGAATAGCTATTGACGCTATTCATAGCCATAGCATGGCCGAATAGCTGCGTTAGCATCGCCGGTAAAATGTGCGGACCAAACGATCAGGACTTTTGCATCTTTTGACACTGGAGCAACTTAAATCCGTCGATTGGTAAGTGTTTTTTTTCGGATTAAATGTGGGTGGAAGGAAACGTAATATAGTTGCAAATGCATCTGCAGGTTATCCATACATCTCTGTGCCATGTCTGCCTTAGCATCGCCGGTAAAATGTGGAGACACTCTGGCCCAATCAATAGGGGTCTGGCGGCAGACACTTTCGCATCTTCGGGCCGGTGGTGCAACTTGAATCCCTGCCTGTTAGTGTTGTTACACCCTCCGACAACACACCGTAGAGGCATGATGTCTCCAAGGTTCCAAAAAATAGTCAAAAAAATGGAAAATAACAGAGCTGAGACCCGGTGTTTGTAATGTGTTGAAAATGAAAATGGCGGCTGTATTACCTCGGCGACGTCACATTCTGATGTCATCGCCTCCAGCACGATAAACAGAAAGGCGTTTAATTCGCCAAAATTCACCCATTTAGAGTTCGGAAATCGGTTAAAAAAATATCGTCTTTTTTCTGCACCATCAAGGTATATATTGACGCTTACATAGGTTTGGTGATAATGTTCCCCTTTAAGAGCCTGTTGTCACGATTTTACTATTCACACCATAAGCAGTGTCATTACCGGCTATTTAAAGAATATTTTTAAGTATTGCTTTATAATACACTGTGTCCATCACAATCATTTTAAATTTGACATTGTTGGATTATTTGTGCGCATTTTAAATGGAGTCAATGTTTGCTTGTGCTCACAGACGACAGCGTTGAGTGCAAAGGGTATACCCCCCATCTTCTGCTTGATTCAAAGAGGAGAGACAAGCAGGCAGGAAGGAAACAGCAGTGAGAGAGATAAAGCAGTCAGCTCTAGTGCGTCTGTTTTTGGTGCTGCTGTTGGCACCATCGCTATCAGCAACCGGAAGGATCCCTCTTCAACATCCACGGCACCTCCACCCCTCCGCAGTCCTTCAAAACACGGCTTTCTTTCTCACTGATAGGCTTGGTCTCTGATCTGTCCTCTTTGCAGGAATGCACTTAAATGCGTGCTCTTTTGTCCACCACAGTGAGGGCGGTAAACGACGACACTTTGGTGCACTGTGGATGTTTTAAATTGCTTTACAAATAGTTGAATTAGAATCCATCCTCACATTTCAGCAAGCATTTTTTCAGGGATTTATTTGACGCCATTTGACGCCAAGGGAATGGTGTTAAATGGCGGACAATATTTATTTTTATGAAATACAATTAAATTATGTGTCGTCATACAGTGTGGAGCCACTCCCCTAAGCTAATAATATTCACTTCCATTACGGCAAATAAACAGCATTTCTTAGTAGCTTAACTAGGGCTGCAACGATTATTCAACATAGTTGACAAATGTCGACAAATTTGTCATGACAATTATATTTGTCGACAATAGTCACAACCATTGGCGTTGTTAGGCCTAAAATATTCTTACGCCCCCCTAAATAAGTTGGTGTAATTTTCTATTTTTTCTTTCTTTTCTTTTTTTTACAAATACATGTCGACATATTCATTATAAAGTGGCCCCAATATGAGTTTAAATAAATTATCATATAACATGTCCTTATTCACTCAGTTTCCCCTCACGTCATAGCGTAAGGTAGAGAGCCCCTTTAGTGCGTCGGTATCCAGTCTATTCCACTCGTTCATATAGAAAATGCCCACATCACTCAAAATCCAGTCCACATTTTTTCTGCAACCTTGCTTGCAGAAATACAAGGATGGCTTGTTAAACATTTCATAGGATTTTCAGAGGGAGGAAAAACAAAGACATTTAATATAAAATGTAAAATTAATAAATACATAAAAAGAAAAAAAAATGGATAAAAGCCATTTAACCATTTTTCACAGTCTTGCAGTCATGTCAATTGAAAAAAACTAAATTCAGCATCTGAGTCACAACAGAGCGATGGACCGATTTGCCACCCTTAAAAACAGACGGCATTCTTTGAAGCTTCCATCCACCAAGTAATTGTTTCTTGTTGATGCTGTAAACAAAGTGTCACTGTGCAAACCCATGTTTGTTGTTGTACTGAACACAGATTGAAAATAAACTGACTGAAATAATAATAATAATAATGAATAATTTCTAAGTCTTTGTTAGCCGTTTGTGAAATTTTGTGCTCATGCGCTACTTTCGCTCGCATCCTGTGCATCTCCTGGGGGCTAAGCCCCCCCTGTCCTTAAAAGCTAGTGACGCCCCTGGTCGTGACATCATCACATATGTTTTTTTCGGGCCACTCACTTGCAAAAAACATCAGCAGTGATTACATGCTAAGTTTGAGGAGATTTCCTCTTATTCTTGTTAAAAACATGAATAGCTGGCTTATTTTGCAAAGCGGACCTTGTTTTTAAGGCAGTACATCTGTCATACACGAGCATTCAAAGTGTAGACAAGATGTCGGACATTTGGAGGGATGATGCGGTCTCAACCCTGGTAAGACTACTGTAGCTTCTATCTTGTTTGCTAGCGAACAAGAGTGAGACGAAGTTGCGTGAAGAATAACAACTAACTATAATTTTAGTCAAAGTCTGCCAGCAAAAACGTCAACATCAATTCAAGTACTATTTAAAGCAACAAATGCAAACCGCGCGTGTGCGTGCGCGCGCACACACACACACACACACACAC
Organism: Nerophis ophidion; assembly: GCF_033978795.1. Taxonomy (NCBI): domain Eukaryota; kingdom Metazoa; phylum Chordata; class Actinopteri; order Syngnathiformes; family Syngnathidae; genus Nerophis; species Nerophis ophidion. The sequence continues at coordinate 24,729,556 of NC_084625.1, read as the reverse complement.
ACAGAGAGTGAGACAGAAAGACAGAGTGAGAGCGCGACACCAATGCGGAGGTATCTTAAGATTAAACATACAATCGATTAAATAGCCAATATTTTAAGAATGAATCAAAGATAGAATTCTACACAAATAGTCTACATCAGTGGTCCACAACCACCGGTCTGGGGCCCAGTACCGGTCCGTGAAGCATTTGCTACCGGGCCGCAGGTAGCAAATGCTACCTGCATTTGTTAAATTGTTAAAGTTAAATTATTTATAAACAACTGCATTTTCTCCAACTTAACTTTCGCCTGTCCCACTAGACACACCAATAAGGGTCTTTACAGATGTACAATAAAACTGCTAGGAAATTGTCATTTGTTATATTTGTCATAACTTTGTGACATGATACATTGCACATCAATGAACATATAAAATATATATATGTGACAGATTGTAGCCAAAGGCTGATTTCCATCTGCATTTCATTGAAAAGAAACCAGCCCAGGGCTCCGACTAATTCAGCGTTATATTGAGTTGTAATTTTCATGCCCTTATTTTTGCAGTATTTATCCGACACAAGTGGAAAGCCGGTCCCTGAAAATAATGCCTACATTAAACCGATCCGTGGTGTGAAAAAGGTTGGGGACCACTGGTCTCGAGTGTTAAAACTGCCAGGAGTTAATCAATAGTCAATATACCAGTGTGCAACTTTGTAAACATCACAAAATGCTTTTCTTTTTGAGAAAGTTAAGATTTTGTGTTTTGTTGTTTTTATTGCTGTTATTTTAACAGTTTTTTAATACATAAACACATTTTTTTAGCACTATGCCTTTCCTTTCTTTTAAATAGACAACATTTTTTAGTCATTTTGAATTTTTGTAACAGCACATGCTTAAAATTTAATTAGAAGTTGAGGGAAAAACTTTAGCCATTACGCTTTGTTATCAAATTAGTCGACTAATTGTTAAGATGATTGTTGGCTAATCGACTTAAAATAATAAAAATAGGGCACTAATCTTAAATATCATTATTAAGTACTGGAAGATGAGGTTAAACATGTTACACACCAAGAGCAAATAAGCAGCAGGCGTGCTAATAGCTAAGCAAACCGCTAAAATAGCTTTAAACAACAAAAAAAAGTGCTTTGTAAACTTTAAGTCTCGATGGAACCGCGTTTAACAAGAAGATTAAGAGTTTAAAAAGAGTTTGTGTGAATAGATTTATATGAATATTACATCATATTAGATGTATTATTCACAGAAAATTATTAAAATTATATATCACTTGGTCATTATTGTCCAAATATCTGTCAACAGATGTAAAAATAATTGTGTTCCACCTACAGTCAAGGATTGTGGTGGTTGCATCATGGCTACACAAGTGCTGCTACCAATAGTGTGTGGCAGTTCACTGATTGGAAACATGAATTCAACATGTAATGTGACATTTTAAAAAAGGAAGGAAGGAAGGAGGTGCGCAATCATCATGGACGAGTGGAAGAGGATTCAAGTAACAATCTGTGCAGCTCATGTGAATTCCAGAATTAAGCAGTGCACGTTAAGAACGGTGCTCACACTAAATATTCACACTCAGGACACAGTTTCACTGTGAGCTGCACTGATTTGTGTTGCCAGTTATTTCAGTGAATAGTAAATCCATACTGCTATACATTCTGTGTAATAACCACTCTAAAGTATATCAATGCATGCACTGTATTATTGTATTGTGGCTCTAGTGTTCATAATGATTGCTGTCATTATAATTTATAGTAGCAGTACCTGGGTGGGTTGTAGCTACTGTATGTAGTTTTTGGGACCCTCCATTGGAGACCACACTGCACCTAAGAACTCCAGACTGTAGTACATAGTGTGAAACCGGACACACAGAGGTATTCTGCTTTGCTGCTGGTGCTGCTGGCATCCCTAACCACATCAAAGTCTAAATCCCCCTCTACCATGAGAGTAATGCAATTAAACTTTGATGTGGATTAGCAATTTCCGGACAACTCCAGACTAAATGGCCGGAAGCATTCATTAAAAAAAAAAAGAAAAAGGAGCGGGCCTTCAATCCGGCGACTTTGAAATCAAGTAAGAATTGTCAGTTGCGCTGCAGATGATAATCTCACTAATAGTTGACTATATGATGAGCTGACACCAGGGATAAGCAAGTTTTTTTTTAAACATACAATTACACAAGACCAACGTGAACAATTGAAATCGAGCAAGTTGTTCTTCATTAACGTCCACACTCTTCTTGTACATAATGTAGAAATAATCCAAAGAAAATACATAGCCAAATTAGAAATAAAGTGACAAAGGGGCTTTAAGAAGGTGTGGTATATACTGTATGTACTGACGATAAATGCTTCTAATTTTTATTTTTTTAAAACCTGATCATTTTTGACAAAATGTAACTATTTTATTCATTTATATTTTTAGTGGTGTTCTTTTTTTGTAAATAAAATAACTTATAGGCTCCTTTCGCCCGTGACCCGGAGAGGGACAAGCAGTAGAAAATGGATGGATGGATGATTCCTACTTGCCTTAACTTGACACCTCCGCCAGGAGATTATGTCATTGTTAGTTTGCAAAATAACTCAAAATGTTGTTGAAGGATTTTCATAAATCTTTTAAGAAATGTCCAAAATGGGATAAGGTACACTGTGGGCCAATGCAGATCATTTCTACTACATTAGCTTAAGTTTACATCACAATCCTTAACTTATCTACCAGTCTCAGTTTATTTCGAACATGCATACAACACAATTACAATGTAATAGACAATATAGTTCCACAGCATGACTCCGAGAAACTGTGTGTGTGTGTGTGTGTGTGTGTGTGTGTGTGTGTGTGTGTGTGTGTGTGTGTGTGTGTGTGTGTGTGTGTGTGTGTGTGTGTGTGTGTGTGTGTGTGTGACAAAAGTTTATTTCATTCTGCCGTAGTTAAGGTTGTATTTTCGCCTCATTCCTGTGAGAATCCTGCCTGGAACTGAAGTTAAAAGGAGTAGGACTACCCGGGACTATCGGCAGTGTGCATAAACAACCCCCAGGTAGCATCTGAGAGCATATAATGCTGTATCGTCTTTCTCTTTATCAGGGCTTATAAGGTCGGCAGTGCATTCTTCACTCACGCTTAAAATGAAGAATGAGGCAAAAATACAACTTTACCTCCTGTTGCTCCAAAAGTTATGGAAGAATGTTGATGAAACTTTCATGAAATGTCAGAAATGGGATAAGGAACTAACTAGTGATTATATTTTGAGGCCGATCCGGATCGAGGACTTTTTTTTTCTTTTTTTTTTTAATAGTTGGGAGATAGGACCTTGCGGAGGTCTGAGCTCTTAAACTGCTTTTCAAGTAGTTGCCTAATTGCCTAATTTTTTCTCTGGAATGACTTTCTCTTTCCACTTTTAAATGAGCAAGAAATGTTATCAAAGTAAGAGGTTATAGCGCCTCCTGTTGCTTTGGAATATACTTGATAGCCTGCAACTGCATTTCCTTGGTGACAAGTGGATGTATTTGTTAACATAAAAATGTTTATCAATTCTGTGCTTCCTGTCCTTTCAAAGTTAAAAAACAAGTGCTGGTTTTGAAGTCACACACGATCACTGGACTATGTCACGTCATTTCAAAAACACACAGCACATGTTCCGACTAGCTTGAAGTTACGTCAGCTTTGGATGGAGAATCTTCACGTGGCTTCTTCTCTGGCAAACATTAAAAAAGGAGTATGAGCGGGTAGGTCAGCTAGTGTCACACGACGAGGACAGTGCAGCAGACCTCAAGTAACACCCTCATTTTTGCTTTGAGCTATTATTGTGCATTTTGAGTTCCTTTCCCGCTGGTTGGAATCACTGAAATAGCTGCAGGACTCAGGCGAGCATGCATGATGGTTTTTTATTCCAGCGAGCAAGCGGCGGGACACTACCACCAGACTACTGTGACGCAACCTTCTCATTTCCTCCTCGGCGAAGCGAAGGGGCCCCAAGAAATGAAGCCGCAAGCCGGGCCCGGCCATTCACGTGCCAGAAAGCTGTCGGATCCTTGTGGTCACCGTCAAGCCACATCGGAGTGAGGCCGACAATTTTTTTTTTTTTTTTTTTTTTTTTTTTTTTTAAATCAGGGATTCCCTCTAGCTGCTGCCATCTGTGCCCGACCCAAAAACGGTAACAACTACTAAAAAGGAATGATCATAAGGAAATGCTGGGCCTTTAAATAACAGCAGAGCATTATGTTTGATGTAAATGAGCAGAGAAGTTTGGTTTGCTTTCATTTCGGGGGTGACACGTTTAAAGGGTATTTATTCTATCTTTTTTAGCTACCAAAAAAACACTGCTGTGCACCCGGATTGAAAAATCCACACTTGAAAACGTTCCGAAAATTGACTCCACAAAATAGCTGCGTTTTCTGCCATTATTGGGTTTGGACAGGACTTCCCTGTAAAGTGCAGTTGAAAGGACTTGAAAATGACATTTCGCAACAAGTCTGGACCTAAAAACAAAAATGTTTGAAAAAGTGCAATTTTCAGACATTTTTGGGTGCAGCTGGTGCCCCCAATGAAGGTTTGCGGGATTTGCAAAATATAGACAAAATATAATATAAAAGATATATTTGGCCGACAATGTATGTTGACACATTAATGCTGTGTCCCACAAATCTGAAAGCTAGAGGTTAATGTATCTCCTAAGTGCAATGTCACTCCTGATTAGTCACAAATCGTCACCTCCTTGACAGCAAATATATTATTTCAAGTATCATTATCACTGAAGGACAAGGAATAGCTAAACATGCTACACATCCTAAGAGGACACAATAAGCCAAGATAACCGCTAAGCTTGAGCTCTTTAACGTAAAAAGGGGTGGGCGGAGCGATACAAATATCAACAGTCAATGACACCAAGAACAGTATTAGTATATAGTCAACACTGCAGTGATTTGATCCATATTTTTTATTATCACAGTATAATTTTTTTTGTTATGGTTTATAAACATAGGAATTATGTCCCTGTACATAAGACTTTATCCACAGAATTTCATCTGAACCAATAACTAGTTTTTGCTTTTGTTTAGTTATTTTGCAGGTGGAATAGGGGTTAGTGAGTGTGCTTCACAATAAGAAGGTCCTGGGTATTAATCCCGGGGCTGGGGGTCTTTCTGTGTGGAGTTTGCATGTTCTCCCCATGTCTGCGTGGGCTTCCTCCCACCTCCAAAAGACATGCACCTAAGGATAAATTGATTGGCAACACTAAAATTGACCCTAGGGTGTGAATCTGAGTGTGAATGTTGTCAGTGTTGGCACTGCGATGAGGGGGCGAATTGTGCAGAGTGTACCCCACCTTTCGCCCGAGTGCAGGTGAGATAGGTTGCAGCCACCCTCGCAACTCAGAGGAACAAGCGGTAGAAAATGGATGGACAGACGAATAGTTATTGTATTGTATTGTATGTAATCAAAGGAAATAAGGAAATTTAAATATTTAATTGATATTGTTACAGGGCCATCATGTGTTTTTGTCTGATTATAATTAAGATCAAAAATGTAATTATTCAATGATGTTGAAAATTTGATGCATCAATATCAGCATTGAAAAGACCAAGACTACCAATGCAAGTTGGTAGTTGGTATTGGATCTATATTCGAATTTCTAGTATCGCTCAAAACTTATGTAAAGTATCCAAACAACAGAACAATGAGTGTTTATTACATTCTAACAGATGTGTAGATGGAAGCATGATACAACAGAAAGTAACCAGATATTAAAAGTAAATTAGCAAGTACCGGTAGTTTAATAATAATTCATAGCAAACAATACAACTGCAAATCACGCAATTTTTTACCGCATACGTCAGCAGCCACTTTGGGATCCTTTATAACTAGGTATGCACAATGTTTCCCCAAGTCCATACTGATAACTTTCTGCTTCTCAGGACCAATACACGATAACTAATTTATATGTATTTTTTCAAATGTAGACTGTAGTTTGTGCACTCCTGGAAGTAAGAAACAGTCAAACATTGGTGGATTTGACAAATAAATGTTTCCTAACCAAATATGACACCACAACTATGGTAGAGCTAATATCACACCCATAAATTAGAGACCATGTAATGAATAGGAACTGTTATTGTTACACTTTAACCGATACTAGTACCAAAGTGGTACTTTAAAAACGGTGACAATGCTTAAACAGGGCCCAATCCGGTACTTAAGTCTGAAAACATGCAAATTTTGGTAAGAAACAAACCCCAAAGCATTTTGTTTTCATGAAATTGAGTAAAATACATGTTAATCTGTCAAGTAATTTAAATACTTCCGTGATTAGTTAAATGATAATACATTTAAAATTAGAAATTAAATTTACAAATATTGCAGAAACACAGAAGAAAGAAAGAGTAAAAAAATGTTTTGAATTGGTTATATTATTTGTATGCCAAATAATATATCGTGATCCAGCAAATCATTATCGCAGGCAGCGGCAATATATATCGCGATATACATTTTGAACCATAATGCCCATTCCTATGAAGCGACTTAAAAATACAGAGACACTGTGCAGCAAAGTGTTTAAGTGCAATTTTCTGCTATTTTTGGGTCCTGACAGGACCCCGGATGAGGTTGTGAAGAGATTGCCCAACCTCCCGGACCAGACCAGTTCTCTAGAGATATTCAACCAAAACGGATTTTAAAAACAAAACCAAATATAGGTCAGTTACAGACGTGGGAGCTGAACGTATAAAGCAACGTATAAAGTAGTGTTAACAATACAGTAGTTTCTTATTAAAACTGCTGAATTAAAGACTTTCCCATCAATAAGTGTTGGTTGTGATGTTGTTGCAAATGAATGACAAATGCTTCTGTAGAATGGAAATTAACGAAGGACAGACGAGGGCACGCCAGAATGCTCCCCTGTCAAATTATAGGCCTGGTGCCGATAAGCCCTTCATGTTTACACTCTAAATTCAGAGCTGCCAGTAAAATTATAGTACAACTGTTATATTTATACACACCCAGCTCATATTTTAAGTACTCTCGTAAGATGTCAGCCGTATGAGAGATGCTGTAACAACTTAACAGGCGCCCACGCAGTCACAGCAGATAATTTTACAAAAATACCTATAAAAGTTTATAAAAAAATTGGGCCACATAAATAAGATGCAAGCTCTTGTTTGGCCTTGCAGTAGAATGCTGGCAATCGGCAGCTTCCTCTTCTACTTATCAAGAGGTCACGGTCGGCGACAAGCAAACAGACAAGACGGGACAGAGGTGATAAAGCAACCCAGCTGAAAAATACAAACAATGAGGACTTCCTGGCAATTGTATACTAGGGCAACAATGGCACCGCCTGTCAGAAGAAGAACACAGCTTTTGAAGTCTTCAGCTATGATTATAACAGTAATCAGAACTAGCGTAGTGTGAATGTGAATGGTTGTCTATTTGTGTTGGCCCTACGATTGAGTGGCGACTTGTCCAGGGTGTACCCTGCCTTCTGCCCAAGTGTAGCTGAAATAGGCTCCCGCTCCCCCCCGCCGCCTTCATAAAGAAAAACAATCATGTGTGCTTACGGACTGTATCCCTGCAGACTGTATTGATCTATATTGATATATAATGTATATATTGTGTGTTTTATGTTGATTTGATCATTTCAAAAAAATACAAATACGTTTGTTTTTTTTGTTTTTTATTTCTTGTGCGGCCCGGAACTAATCAGGCCCGGTGGTTGGGGATCATTGGTATAACCCACAGACACTTTTAAACATTTTATCCGGCCCGCAAGATGTGTTTGTTAAGTATTAAAAATTAGATATAGTTTTGAATGAAAGAAACTGCTGTTCGAAATATGTTCACTGGATGTCTCAATAGCAATTCGTAGTATCAAGAGCGTGCATAACTTCAGAGGGGGCGCAGCTACTGTATGTGCTGTGGGAAGATAGAGCAAACACTTCTGTGTTTGGGCACTACATACTTATGCTGCTTATCAGTGATAGTATACAAAATGTGGGTTGTTACGTTCATGCCTTGATCGCCAAAGACTTTGATCATGTGACATTTACACCCCCAAAAATGCTTATGATCTCTAGATTTCGTGTTGTACTTATTGTATGACTGGCGCACATGAATATGCTTGAATAATATGTATTCCTATTCTATCTTCATGTGTGATTAATAAACTCAGTTTAAATTCACAAGTTTTGTTGTAAGTAATGCTATATGTACAGAATAAACCATGTTAGTACATCAGTGAGGAAAATGAGTAAATTACATCAATAACATCCTGTAATTTGATTTTGACATTTATTTAATCTTCTGATAGTTTGAACCTTATAAAACTCTGCCAAACTCAATTCCAACTGTTTCACTGATGAACATTATCGGTCTGCTTTTTTTTTTTTTAATTATGATGACAACGGAGTTTCCTGGAAAAAAATACTAAAGCCGACTTATTTCACAGCGAAGTAGAGGACAAACTCTCGTTCAGTGTCACCTCTTTCAAGTGCACACACATGCGGCCCCTACTCCCGCTCCCTCGGATTCCTTCTCTCGCCGTCTGCTACATGAGGAGCAGCTAATGAGGACTCTCACGATGTTAATCAGAATCAGTCTTTATGCATTGTAAGTAGATTTTACTTTTCTAAATTTTTATTATTGTAGCAATATGGTTGGTAAAGTTAAGGATCTACGTGATTTCGGATCATTTGTGAGCACATCAGAGACTTTTGTGTAAATGTGTGTGTTGGCAGAGCAGTATACAGTAGATTAAATGAGACATACCAAACCTGCGGCAGAACACCCCCATGACAGCGTTTTCCTCCATCACCCTGAGGTCGGCCAGCAGGGCCAGTTCCAGTCCTCCAGCCACGGCAAAACCACTGACTGCTGCGATCAACGGTTTAGAGAACTCCAAACGGGAGGGACCCTGCAGCATAAAACCGGATTAGTACATCATAACAAAATTCAGTTGTGTATTTTACAATAAGTGATTCTTTGTTTAACCCTTAAAATATGCTTGTTTTATGCCATTCAGTTTATTTTAAACCTATTTTGAATTAATATAAGTCAATTTAGATCATATATTCCATTTAAAAACAGATTACGATTGTCAGCTCCCTGGCAATGCTACACAAACTGTGACACTTGTTCCTTTGGACAAAAATTATAATCACATTGAAAATGATATTTTGGATCCCATGTTTCTAAGTAGTCCTTAGTTTGTGAATGTGAGTGGTTGTCTGTGTGGGGTGGCCCTGCGTTGAGGTGACGACTTGTCCAGGGTGTACTCTGCCTTCCGCCCGAATGCATATACACACACACATATATATATATATATATATATATATATATTTCTTTATAGGCATCCGTCCGTCAGTAGTGACAATGGGTTGCGCCTGGGGGAGTTTATTTCTTGCAGCGGCGGCTGTGGCTGTACAGCCACACTCTTTAGTGCCAATCTCTGGTGCAGTTGGCGCAAACGTATGGGGAGGGTTCTGACACAGGAGCAGGTCCCGCGTCACGCAGTTTCCGCTTTAGTCTCCTCGCCTGCAACAGGGAGATATGCCTCTCCTCGGCACGGCAGGTTCCTGTGGCAACAGTCTGCCTCCAAACG